>NC_056738.1:199519469-199651969 GCF_019279795.1 Protopterus annectens
TTCTAAGAAGAATTCTAGAACACAGCCTTGAAAAAGACTCCAGATAATGCTACTGCCCAGGTGGAATGAGCCGTGGCAAAGATGGAAAGTTGTTTCCCATTAACAGAGTAACAAAAAGAAACAGCTTTGGAAATCTAGCAAGAAACGGTTTGCTTAATGACTGGCAAACCCCTTCTTCTCTAGAAGAGACAAAGAGCTGGTCTGATTTCCTTGGTTTTATCTAGGTAAAACCTAAGTTGCCGCTACACATCTTATGAAAGTAGAGATGAGAATGATGTATTGGTTCAAGGATAACTCTTACCACCTTAGGAGTGAATAAAGGACTAATTCTAAGAATAATTCTGTCCTTATGGAAAACAAGGAAGGGTGTATCAGTAATCAGAGCTTGCAAGTCCAATACTCTTAACCGTAGTTATGGGCCACTAACATAACAGTTTTCCATGTAAACTCTTTTAGGGAAGAGCTGACAGCTGGTTAAAAAGAAGACAAGAGTTAGTTTTTCCAGAACCTAATAAAGATCCCAAGGAGGAGGAACAAGCTTACTTGGTGAGCACCTTTCAAACACTGACCTCAAAAGGAAATCTCCCTTTCCAAGAAAAAGGCATGGTGTTGGTCTTCCACCTCTTGACGGCATGGATCCTTTGAAAAGAACATGTTTAACTGTTGTGGGTGGAAGCAAAAAAATCTGGGGAATATCCCTCTGTTGGACAACATCCAGGAAGTCCTCCCTGTTTAACATCCATTCTTGAGGGTATGCCCTGATCTGCTCAGGGAGTTTGCCATCATCTTCCTTTCTGAGGGAATGTAAATTGCCTGAAGAACAAGACTGCGTTGAATTGCAATCTCTCATGTCATGAAGCCTAGTCTGAAAAGGCAGTAAGACTTGGTACCCCCCCCCCCTTTGCTCACGTACCACGTTAACCATGGTTTTATCTGCGAATACACTGAGGGTCCTTGAAGTCCAAACATGAGTTAAGAACTAAAAGGACCAGAATCAGAGCTTTCTTCATCTTCTTGAGGCTTATAAGGTGCGTCTTCTCTATGACGAACCAAACCCTTTGGAGCTTGATGTTGTTGAAACAGGCTTCCCATGCCAGGTCTGATGCATAAGTGTAGACCTCCTGGCAAGAGGGAAGAACTAAAAAGGTACTGCAAAATTGACAGAAATCTAGTTGATCCACCAAAATAACTTCCTGAAGCAGGGAAAGAGGGGGATCTGAAGTCAAAGGAGTGGAATTGCTGAAACCAAACCCCTGCCAAGTTCTGCATGTGGAGTCTGACATACAAAAGCATAGGAACAGCTGATGCCTTGTACCCCAGGGTTCTCAAGTTCTCTTGCTGGAGTTATCTGCAAAGTAAAAATCCTGAAAAAACTTTTAACAAAAACAGAACATTGTCTGAAGGAATGAAAGCTTTCATTGTTAAGGTGTTGATCCTGCCCCTATGAAGATCAGGTTTTGGGAAGGAGTCAAAACAGAACTTTTTAGGTTTAGAGTGGACCCCAGACTGTGAAACATGTTCACTGTGAGATCTTTCAGAAGGGAGTCTTGAGGAGGAGCCTGGAGAAGGTGGTCATCCTAGTAAAGGAGTATTTGGATTCTCTATCTGCTGCAGAAGGCTAGGATCAGTGATAAGACACTTTTTGAATAACCTTGGGGCCAGAGAAAGACCAAAGAGTAAAGCAGAAAACTGCAAATGCAATGAAAAAACAGAGAACCTCACGTATTTCCTGAAAACAGGATAGACAGGAATGTGAAAGTAAGCAGCCTTCAAATCAAGTCACTAAATAGGCCTGAAGAACAGAATTAATATTTGAATCATTGAACATTCAAAAAGGTGTTAAAGATCAGGTCTAGAACTGGTCTCCAGGTGTCCTTCTCTGTGGTGACTAGGAACATCCTGGAGTAAAAACCCCTGCCACACTGAGAGGAAGGAACTGGCTGAAGTGTTTCCCAAGATAGAAGTCCTGCAAAAGGAGAACTAGAGGCAACTAATTTTGCCATAGTTGAGGGATTCAAAAAAAGTGAGGATGGATTTTCCAAGACATTCTGTACCCCTTTTCTATGTCACCTGTCTGTAGCAATTGCCTTTCAGGTTGGTAGACACAGAAAAGAGAAACTAAGCATCAGTCTTTGGGACAGGAAGATCTTACTGAGGAGAAGGAAGGTAGATAAAACGAAACAGCCATAAGGATGCAGGTTTGTCAGGAAAGAAAGGCTCACATCCCTTCGTATCGTATCCTGATTTATCATCAAATCTCCTTTTGGTATGTTATTTGACTTTCCAGGGTTGCTTTTGGTGACTCCAGTTAAGGCTGGCCCTTTTGTCATAATTCCTCTGGAACTTAGGCATTGGGGAAAGGAAATATCTGTTTCAAGCCCTGCATCAGGTTTTAAACAAATCCAGAGAAGAAGCCAAAAGTTTGGCTTTGACATCTTCATTAAGAACTGGCATCTTAACCAAGAGTAAATGCATATGACAGACGCTGATGCAGACATCCTAGAAGATGTATCTGCTGCATCATAACTGTACTTGAGAGTGCCAGGCCACCGGAGAGGTAGAATTAAGCAAAGTCAGTGCAGAAGACTTACTATCCGATTCTGGTATGCCATCGATTACTTCACCCAAACTGGATAGGATAGCTTAAAAGCTCCTGGTCACATAGGTCTAATAATTAACAGACCTACAGGCTAAGGTAGCAGAGGTCAACACTTTTTACCATACCTGTCCATGGTCCGGCAATCCTTATCTGTAGGTAACAGAGAACAGCAACAGCTTAGTGTGTTTTTCCACAGATGGATCAGAGGAGTGATTCACAAGCTGCTCCTTTACTACTTTTTTGATGGTGGGGGTGTGAGCTGGTACAATGAAGAAAGATGTTAGAGTAGGTCTTCCTGTAAATACTGGATGTATATCTGTTGAACCGAATGTCTTTCTCCAACAATACATACAGCTAGGCTATCTTATGTGATGCACATTCATGTGTAAATTTTAAAAAGTTAGTTGAAGAACTGATGTATTCCATAAAGGACTCAATATTCTCAACCTTGTCCTTCCAGAAAATAAAGGTATCATCCAGGTAGCATATAAATCTGGAAGGATGCTTTCACATCATTTTCAAATAGAAAAAATAGAAACTTATGCTCCCAGTGGGCCATGACTAGGTTTGCAAAAACAGAGCTGCAAGTTGACACCATGAATACCCAACTCTTCTTACATATTAATTTCCAGCAAATAAAATGTAATTGTTATCCAAAACCATGTGAAACAGCTTCTCAAAGAGCTTATCTCATCTTGAGGAAGCCCTTTATGGAAAAGAATTCAGTAACACATGCAACACCTATTATCCTTGGTGATGACTGTATAGAGATCCTTTCCGTCTACTGTAATAAAAACATCTTTGTGGTCATATTCAACTTTGTTAATCAGCTTTAAAAAATGCCAAAAATCCCTACAAATTTGTATTTCGTTGGAATTGTGCCCATCCACTATGGGACTCATCAGAGGGTTATCAATATTTGTATGCATTTTTGGGACCCCAAATATAGTTGGTGTGAAAGGGGAGGTCACATTAAAATAGTTGACAGTATCTAGGTCTATGCATCCATCAATGAACATGTCTCCGATTTGCGTACCAATGCTTCTATATGCTCCGTTCAACCGATTCTTTGAAACAAGTTTGTAGGTGTCAGTATTTAAACTTTCAAGCATCTTATTATTGTATTCATGCACATCCATGACAACGAGCTCACACATTCTATTTTACAAATGACATCATCCTTAGATCAAATGATCATTTGGGCCTTATTTAAAAAACTGACTTTTGTGTTACATGAACGAACGCACTCATTTGTGGATAATAAAAATTTTTACGTGAACCGTGGCTTCTCCTTCTGGCAGCTAACGTAGTTTATGTTTTACTAGGGTACCAAGATATATAGTGACAGGGCTTTGAGTCAGTCCATGTAGGACATAGTGTTTAAGCCTTGTATCATTTTAGTGGGGTACTTCTCTGTGTGTTCAAGTTATAATAAAAAACAAATTTAGAAAACTGGATCAAATTAATTCAGCTGTGTAACACTACAGAAAATACGACTGCATGGTTACTTACAGCTTGACACTCTCCTACAAAAATCATGCAACTATTGAAGGAATTAGTACAATGTTATATCACCCTTTCCAAAGAGAAAAGGGTACCACATTTTTGAGGAAGACATCAGCAATTTGTACACAACATTTAGTATATCGCTACTCATCTTAAACAGAGGGCTGTTTCTTCTCAGCAATGTCATCTGAAGCAAAATACAGCTCCCACAGCATACGGAGGGTGGCAGTCCTCTCCTTCACATCGCCAGATCATGTTATGTGCAGTGTTGGGACAAGGGACATGTGCTGGACTCATGTCAAGCTGTTCAAACTGTTCAAACAGTAGTCCTTTATGGAGACTTTGCCTCCAGTGGATGTAAATGGAAGCATGCACATTCTCACAGTTAAAAGGGAGCACTGTCCTTTACATATGTTAGCATGTGTATCAGCTGCCAAGGGAAAGGGTGTTGGGGCTAAAAAGAAAAAACTCTGATGGCTGCCTAAATGATGTCCCTTCTCAGCGGACTCTCACCAGAATGAAGGGAAGGAAGAGATGGATTGATAATCAGCAGGTAGCGGGGGGGGGGGGGGGGGGGACAGAAAATTCCCTTTGTTTACACATTTTCTTTACCGAGGTAGTGCATTTATCAATACTGACTAATTTTAAGCTCAGCCTGGGTGAAATAACAAAACATTTCACAAACAAAAAATACAGAAATAAGCAACAACAGTAGTTCAGCATAATTACATAGAATAAACTTTAAAACTGCAAAATAACATTAATGTCAAAATAAAATGCAAGAAATTAGTACTCAGTTGTGGTAGATATAAAAACTGACCTAGGGTAGAAATTATTCCATACCACAACAGTATGCAATTACGCCCTGTAACAAATAAAAAAACAAAGAGTACAAAATAGGAATATGCAAGGTGAAAATATGTCTTGAGAAAATGGTATCCATGCAGGCAAACAACTGAATGGTACCATACCATTTCTGCCTAAGTAAAGTGTGCACTTCTGCAGACCCCAGTGTATCATGAACACAAAATGTACAGTTCTGAAAAGGGTAGAAAAAACAGACCATCCACAGCCCATAACAGAAATCGCACTACAGGCAAACTAAGAGCAGCCAATATGTTTTGTGCTGTGGAAATAGGCTGAGTGGATAAGGCAATTTTTCTAAAATACTGGAAATGGACACTATACATAAAAGATATGCATGACTATCTTAGGATGGGGGGAATTACAAGAAAGCATTAATTCATTGAAAGGGTAGCAATGTATGTTTCACTGATCTTGGACTATTCCTGAATCTCAAGATATGAATGAAGTGACCCTAGAGAAAAATGGCAGAGTTCAAGAATGTGTGGAAACGGACACTTGATAACTGTAAGCCTGAATGTGAGGTAGTGCAGAAAATGCTAAGAAATACCTTGGTGGTCTACTAACAAAGCACAAAGGCATACAGAGGTGATGCAATACCTTTTATTGGACCAACACAGGTTTTGTAATTTTTGGGGTTTTCAGGCTAACAGAAGCCCTTCATCTAAATGTCTTTAGTTCCACTAGGCTAAGGAAGTCTTTTTAGGGGAGACCAGAGAACACCATTCATACTGATTAGCATGAATTTGGCCAGGGAGCGAAGGAACTTCCTCTACTCCTTTCAAAAAGTGTTATGGAATCTTTAAAGTCTGAGTTGTTAACCTGCTGATGTTACATACATTGCTTAAATACCCACTTGTGACTATTAAGAGAAATTTATCACTTATTAATCCAGTCTTCTAAAGTTTAAGACTCACAAATACAGTCAAAAGCAGAGTCCATCACTGAGGTGTTGCTGCCATAATAAATACCATAATAAATATTTTTCAAAGTGTCTTCCTTTCTAGGCTCTAAGGGGATATTTACAAACTGTATCCAACATCAGTAATTTCTGATTAAGGGCTCCTATTGACACAAACTCTCATGTAAATGCAAAAATTATGTTGGGCCAAGTGTTCCAGTGTATGTGCGTTTTAGGTGGGAAAATGTTATGCATGTTAGTGAACCATTTAGCTGAATGCATCATCAGCAATAGCTTTTAAACTGATGTGCGCTTGTGACACGCTGAAGTTTGTTTATACAGGTTTAGGGGCTGCTGGGTGCACAGACCACAGTATGAGGGATGGGAAGTTTGCCTTACAGTGTTATAAATTTGACTGCCTGCTTGACCAAATAAGTTTTGATAGTCTCATTTCTCTAAAAGTACACTCTGCAAACATGTATACTGTCTAAGAAACAGCTCATTTTCTCCATTTTCGATACCAATGAACTAAGCAACAATAAACCACTCAAGATTCTTATACAGAAGACCATGAACCCGATTAATTCACCATGTCTGACAGACAAAAAAATGAGTAAAACTATCTCACAGCACAACACTCCAAGTTTATACATAAAAAGAAGTTATGTCTTACCATAACGCTCCATCTGTGTTGTAGATCTTTATTCATTCATTACTGTTAGGACTTCGGTTCCGTCCTCAGAACCGACACGGACGTTACAAAGCTCGCGCCAGCCAAAAACTCTCAGCCAAGACCTACCCATAATGCCCCTCTCAGTCTCTTCAGATCGAGTTTGCCCGCCCTTATATTACAGAGGTAATAAAAGACAGTAGTAGGCTCTGTCTGAGCAAATACTTAATTAAGGAAATCCTAAAGTCCACCAGGAGTCCAGGCAGGAGGAAGGAGGGCGGGAAGTAATGAATGAATAAAGATCTACAACACAGATGGAACGTTATGGAAAGACATAACTTCTTTATCTGATGCTGTAAATCTTTTATTCATACCTTACTGTTAGGACAGAGTCTCCAGCTACTTGAATCCTGGGTGACCCTAAGGAAGGATATTTCTGAGCACCACAGAACCAAAAGATGCTCGTCCCCTGGAGGCCAAATCCAATTTGTAATGAGTGATAATGGTATGAGGTCTTGCCCAAGTGGCTGCTGCGCAGACATCATCCATAGAGGCTCTGGAATGAAAAAACACAGAAGTGGCCATCGATCTAGTCGAATGAGCCTTTATTCTAAGCCAGGAAGATAGTCACTTTGGAGACAGGCCTACCCAATCAGCGTCCCGCAAAGACTACAAACAATTGATCTGTTTTTCGGAAAGATTTAGTTCTCTCCAAGTAAAAGTGAAGTTGTCTATGAACATCATGGGTATGCAAAAGATATTCCCCTCTATTTGAATGCTGAGGGAACAAAACCGGCAGGTCAATAGACTGGTTAACTGAAAACCCAGAAATGACCTTGGATAAAAAGGATGGGTCAGTACGTAGGGACACTCTTTCCCTGTAGAAAATCAAGTAAGGTCTCTTGACACTCAAGGCCTGCAACTCAGATACTCTTCTCACTGAAGTAAGGGCTACTAGAAGTAGTTTTCTCCAAGAGAAAAATTTCATATCACATGAATTAGAAGGTTCGAAAGGAGGGCTTGTTAACAACTGAAGCACCAAAGTCAAGTCCCAAGGCTCTATAGGGGGCTTGACAGGAGGTTTAACATGTAATACTCCTTTCAAGGTTTTGCACAGACGGTGTGACATAATAGAAGAATTATCAAATCCATTGTGAAAATCTGTGATAGCTGCTAAATGTACATTAATCGTCGATGCTGAAGCTCCTGCATGTAGAAGGGTAGTCAGGTATTGTAGGATCTTCTGAACAAGCATAGGGAAGGGATGATCTTTGGCCCATGTAGAGAACCTAGCCCACTTACTAGAGTAAATTTTCCTGGTGGAAGGTTTATGTGAAGCCAGAAGAATTTCACGGACAGGAGATGAAATATCAGGTAGCCAGGCAATCATTGGAAGTGGAGAAACCAAGCTGTGAGCTTGAGGCTGTGGAGATTAGCGTGAATCAGTTCCTGAGGGTGTGACAGCAGACCTTGAGATTGATCCAGGATCCATGGGCTGTGAATCAGATGAGGCCATAGGAAAGCGAACCAGACTTGAGGCCAATAAGGAGCAATGAGGATCAGTTTGCTTCTCAACCATTGAGCTTTCTGGAAGAATTTCGGGATGAGGGGAAACGGGGGAAAGGCATACAGCAGACCCGGGGGTCAATCGTGCATCACAGCATCCCTGGGTGACTCCCCCTGAGGGGGGGGGGGGCAGGGCAAAAGTAGCTTCTGCATTTGTTGATTAGAGGGGAAGCAAACAGGTCGCAGCAAGGCCTGCCCCAACGGCGGAAGATCTGATCCGCTATTATAGGACTGAAGGACCACTCGTGAGGCATCAGGATGTTCCTGCTCAGATTGTCCGTAATAAGGTTGGAACTCCTGGGAATGTGCGTTGCTGTAAGAAAGCGGTTGGAAGCTATCGCCCAGTGCCAAATTCTTATGGTTTCCTAACACAGGGGGGTAAGACCTGGTTCCGCCTTGTTTGTTTATATACCACACGACTAACATGTTATCCGATTGAACTGCAATGGTCCCAGAAGGGAGGGATGTACGGAACGCTTGCAACGCTAAGAGAACTGCCCTTAATTCCAGGACATTTATGTGCAAATTGGCCTCCATGGGGGACCAGGTGCCTTGGACTGTCTTTCCCTGTAAATGCCCCCACCCTATCCGGGAAGTGTCAGTGGTCACCGTGGCCTTGGGCTGGAGAAGGCAGAATGGTCAACACCAAAGATTTGATTCTGTCTTCATCTACCAAAGCATTTCTTTCTTGCAAAGATTTGTAAGGTGTATCAAGTGGTCGAGAGGATGGGTTAAGATAGACTATTGTGAAGAAAGGATCCACTGTACTAGTCTCATGTGCAACTTCACCAGTGGAACTAAGGTATTGGTTGCTGCCATAGATCCCAACAGTTGTAGTACAAGGCGCACTGGTACAAAAGTCTGTTGGAGGAGAACTTGAATATGGCTTCTTATTTTTGACAGCCTGTGAGGAGGAAGGGAAGCTTGACAGGATGTTGTGTCGAAGATCGCTCCAATAAATTCCAGTGTTTTTGTTGCAGACATCTGAGATTTTTCCGTGTTGATCGTAATCCCCAAGTGAAGGGCAATGCCTTGAGTGTAACAGAGGCTGTGAATGAGAAGATTCCTGGTCATGGCGGTAAGGAGCCAATCGTCTAGATATGAAACACCTGGAATCCTTGTAATGGAAGATGAGCTACTACAACTGCCATATATTTGGTGAACACTCTGGGGGCTGTCGAGAGACCGAATGGCAGTACCCTGAACTGGTAGTGATTAGCTCTCAGCCGGAAGCAGAGGAATCTCCGGGAGCGTTTGTCTATCTTTATGTGGTTATTTGCATCCTGGGGATCTAGAGCGCACATCTAGTAGATCACATCTAGTTGTCCTTGGGAAGGATAGACTGTAGTGTGACCATCTGGAATTTTTGAGGTTTTATAAATTTGTTTAGTAAGCTGAGATACAGGATTGGTGTCCAGTCCCATCTATTTTGGCACTAAAAAGAACCTTGAATAAAAACCAGATCCTCTCTGGTCTGGTGGGACTGGCTGGATGACTTTTTCTTAGCAGCTTTTTGATTTCTAAGGCTGCTACCTCCCTCTGACTGGGTGGAACATCGGGGATTCGTTTGACAGGTCTGGGAGTAAGATCGAATGGGATATGGTAGCCTCTGCATATTATTTTCTGCACCCATGAATCCATAGTGATGAGTTGCCAGGCTTGTAGGTGCAGGGAAAATTGACCCCACACTGCTTCCAGAGGAAAGCAATTGGGCCACTGATCAGAAGCACTGGTAGGGTTGGCTGGAGAAGGAATATCTAGCGCCTGGTTGCGTGGACCCCCTCTGCACCGAAAGGGGCATCTTCTGGATGAGTTGCCCCCTCTGCCCCGGGGGGATTGCTCACCACTAGTATCACGAAAAGATACTTGGGACTCCTTGAAACACAATTTTCCTCCCCTCTGGTTCCTGGAATAAGATCTCTGGGGGGGGGGGGGGGGGTGAAAAAACATATGCCCACAGCAGACAAGGTCTTTCCATTTTTCTCACTTCATGATAGTGTCTCTCTTACTTTGGGACTAAAAAGGGAAGACTCGTCAACGGGCACGTTGACGAAGGAAGATTTAAAGGGGTCTGTGAAATCACACAAACGTACCCAAGCATGCCGTCTCATGACAATGCCTGATGCGGCTGCTCGAGCTGCCCCCTCGGTGGTGAGATATCAAGTGCATAGAGGAGTTTGAGATAGATTCCAGGGTAGCCAGCTGCAAGGCGACAGTGTCACACACCTCATCAGGCAGTACCCCCACCAAAGAGGCAGACATTTCTGAAATTAGGTAGCTGCAAGGCGACAGTGTCACACACCTCATGAGGCAGTACCCCCACCAAAGAGGCAGAAATTTCTGAAATTAGGTCTCTTTGGAGGCGAGTTAAGTGTGCCAGGTAGTTCAACGATTGAATGGCAAAGGTTGCTGAAGCGTAGGTCCGCTTCCCCAATTTGTCCACAGCCCGAGACTCCCTGTTCAGGTGAACGGTGGAACTATTTTCTGCCAGTTCCCTCTTGGCGGCTGCCGCCACGACCATGGAATCAACTACTAACTGCTTGGACCAATCGGACTGGTCTTCCGTGGTGGATAAAATTGTCTGGCCTCCGGTGGACAGGTTCTACATTGTCCGGGGCCTTCCGGGCACACTGCACGATCAGTTTTACAAGCTCATCCACAGGTGGGGTCACCCAGGAAGTAGATGGCCGAGCACGGAAGGCCTGCAAGAACACAGATTCCTCTGAAGGGTTAGAGGACTTCCAGTCTCCCCTCTGCTTGAGGATCTCGAGAATGTCTCCAATTGACACGTCTTCTGGGGGAGTCCGTGAGGACCCATCTCCTTCATCGCAATCGGTGTCCTCAGTGACAGATTCCTCAGAGGAATCAAGGTGCTTCCTCTTGCACCGTTTCTTTCGGGGTGGCTCCCCAGTGGGATCTTCTGAGGACGACTCCGGAGAAAGGGTTCCCTTCAAGGGAAGGTCTTGCAGCTCCTGTGCTCGGGATACCAGAGTAGGGGGTTGGGACAGCTGCATGCTAGAGGGGGGTACTGGTGTCTATGCCATTGGTGCTGACTGCGAGCCTGTTGAGCCAAGGACCCTCTCCCATCACCTGGAAAGCAGCCCCGCCAGAGGAGGGATGGGAGCCCGGAACAGAGAAGGACAACCTCGGAACCGGGGTCACATCCCGCACTGAGGAGCCCACCTCCAGGTGAGGAGCTCCAAGAGAACTGGTAGCTGCCAGTGGAGCAGTGGCTATAGATGGTGCCAGCGAAAAAAATAGGTGCTGAACTAGGAACCATGGTGCCAACAGCCCAACAAATGCTCTGGGAGTGCACCAGTTCTAACGGACCCGTTGCACCAAGAGTAATCTGTGCCAACAGGGGAACCTCCGCAGTCTGAGCGGAGACAGTATGCACCGGGGTGGTAATCGGTACTGAAGTTTCCAGGGCCTGGAAAGAGGCCGGAGGAGGATATACTGGTATGCTGTGAAAGCTTCTGTTCCAAAGGGGACGGAAGAACTAGCAGGAGTGGGCAATCCTCTAGCTGCCAGAAGCTGGTCCCCAACCTTCACTACATCTTGTTCTGAAAGGCTCCTGGTGGAGCTCAAGGTGGCTGCTGAAGGAGAGTCAGGTCTTTCAAGAAAAGGGTTAAATTGGTGCCCCGAAAAAGGGTTGTAAGTTGGAGAATATCTGGTTCTGGGAAGGTGTTCAACCTTCAGAACCGACGTAGTCATTGTCTGTGGAGCCATATAAGCTACCGGCACTGTGGCTGGGGATGGTGCCGATACAGGTACGGTAGTCAAATCTGGTGTCAAGACCAAGGACGGCACCGAGGAGGATGGTGCCGAAGCTGGTACAATAATAGGATTCAAAATTAGAGGCGGCACCGAAGGGGAAGACATAGAGCCTGGTGCAGGGGTTGCATGCGCCGGAGAAGCTCGGTGTCAACTCTGTTCAGAGGTGGATGGAGATGTAGGAACAGAGTGACTCCGTTTCTCTTTGTGTTTTTTAGTCTTAGGAGGTGGCGAGACCTCCGTCCCAGAGAGAGCCCCCAAGAAGTGAGTTTTCATCATACCCTTCAAAATCAACTTGTTTTTACACTCAGCCAAAGTCCAATTGCTGAAGCTGGAACAGATATCACATGAAGCATTGATGTGGTCAATGCCCAAACAAACGCACCAAGCATGACCATCTGAGTTGGGCATCTTACCCAATTTAGCTTTTTCAGACAATGACAAAACACCACACTAGTCCTAGTAACAAGATAAACAGTCAAAAAACAACATCAGCAAAGTTAAAGAGAATAGTTTTTTTTTTTTGATCCAGATAGAAAGTGAAGAGTACCAACAATGGTACTTAGAAATACCACAAGTGGTAGGAAAGAGGACCTACCTAAGGTAAGGGAGAGGGACAGTACCAACAGTGGTATAAAAGGAATTACTAAAAGGTAGAGGGTAGGGAATAGAAGGAGGAAAGGAAGTCTATAGACGAAAGATGAAAATTAGCAAAAAGTGACTAAAACGTAAGGTATTGATAGGAATTAACACAAACTCTACACTTAACTTGAGAGAGAAAGCTTGGCACGTCTGACGAGAAACATGGCAAACCAGATCTGAAGAGACAATGAGAGGGGCATTATGGGTAGGTCTTTGCGGAGAGTATTTGGCTGGCAAGAGCTTGGTAACGGCCGTGTCGGTTCCGAGGACGGAACCGAAGTCCTAATAGTAATGAATAAATAAAGATTTACATCATCAGATTCATAATTATCTGTCCCTGACCAGTCACTATTGCATACACACCCGTTATGTAGAGACCCCCTACAAGACGCAATAACTTGTAAGGCCTAAGTGTTGTTGTGAATAAATCAACAATGTGCAATCATCATAGTGCTACAACACCAATGCTTAGCTACAGTAGTCTCTCAGAATAAATGGATGACATACTTGATGGAAGACAAGCAACACAAATCTAGAACAGAGGGATGGTAAGAAAAAGCAGTGATCCCTAGAATGTCACCTAAACACAAACACCACTGCCTGGTCCATGACCAGCCTCGTTATCTCAGACACATTACCTTCCTACGTTTCTATATGCTTCAACCATTCCTAAAATACATACATTCCATTGATAATTTTGAGCACAATAATAGATAAAAAAGCCACCATCATCTAGGAAAAGGATGCAAGATGGCAAGACAGAGAACAAGCTAACACAATTAGAATCACTTCTACCACTGTCGGATGTAGTCAGACATTAGTTTATATACACTAATGTATAAACAGAGTATCGATCTACTTCTGAGACTGTTTCAGACTTCAACTTGCTCTCTACTGTGAAAACAAAGACCAAGATAAACCTTGAGACCAGAGTGTTTTCATCACAGACCACTGTGAGACCTCTACCTTCATAGGTAGAATGGGAACTGATGTACCGTATTTTTTATTACGACAGCCAATCGTCCCTGTATCACACTGTGAAGTACAAATGTCAAAGAGTCACGGCATTGTCCATTATGCTCAAGCAAGACAGGCCTAGTCTGAAACTTCACAAACTACAGACAGGCACACAAGTTTGTGCATGAGGAAAAAGCTTTTTTGCAAAGATATTCAACCGCATAGAAGCACTTCTGCAAAGTTTTTATACAAATACGCAGGTGCGCTCGCATCAGACACTATACCAGAAATCCGGACAAAGCCTAAAATAATGGGGTGATAAAGGCCCAAAAATAAGAACAGATTTTAAATCTCAATCACACAAACTTAAAAAGTTGAAAGAATAAAAGGATTTGTGTTAACATGCATTTTCTGAAGGATATGAAGTCTGAAACTGAAGTGTTTGTCATTATTTATTGACTTCAATCCTCAGTTATCTGCCAGAAAAACCTCATATTTTAGGAGGAACAGACCAAAAGTACAGGACAAAAATCTGGACAGTTGAGAAGTATGAAAGAAGCACAAAAACACTCAAACTAGCCTGTACAAAAAAGTAAATGAAATCTACAACAGATTCTAAGTCAGAAAAAAAATGACCCATTCTAACATACTGAAGAAATGGAACAGAAGAAAGGTGAAAATTCCTACCAACAGATGGAAACATCTGCCCATAAATACCAAAGTTAAGCCAAAAAATAAATAATTAAAAACAACTGTACAAAACACATTAAAGCACAGAACACTGCAATAAATATACATTAAATAAATAATTCAAATATACATCTTCTTCAACACGTGCACACAATACAAGAGCCAAAACCAGTAATTTATCACAGCTAATTAAATCTCTCAAAACTGGAAAAAAGTGTGTACCCTGTGGTATCAACAGCTATCTGGTATAAACATGCACCAGGTATTCTAGCAGACACCTACAATAACCACTTTTTCAAATGACCCCACTTAACTATAACTTTATTTCACAGTTCAATAACCACTTGAATTTCCAGTTAAAACTTTTCAGTGGCCAAGAGAATGTCACAGTAGATATGAAAAGGGGATAAAGATATCTGCATTCACCTTGAGGAGACCGTGGAGACACTGTTCTTATGCCAGAGACAGTTCCTAATGATGCTTTATCCTGAATGGATTCTAATTTCAATGCATGAGAACCAGTGCTGAAGCCATTATTTGTGGGTATGGCTTTCTAGGAGGCAAGTTATGTTTTACCACCCTACAGGGTTTTTGACTCCACTGAGAATTCAGTTAGTTTAAATGTGGTATACAAGTTTTGTGAAAGGGGAAATTCTGGGTTTAGGTCTTCTGAGGCATGCACTGGGGTAATGTCTATGTTAAGAGTAAATTGGCAGAACATCCAAAAGAGTTGCTGCTCTCATACAGTCATGGTTCTGCTACTTGAAATTGTAAATAGCACACAAATTCCTTCTCTCTGACCACTGCTCTTAGCATCAAGCTCCTTCAGAACTATCCTCCTCCATAACTCCCTTGTGCTCTCACTAAGAGAGAAAGACAGTTTGCCAGCCATTAAGCATAGATCCAAAATTAGGTATCATACCATAATCATAAGTGAAAGGGTGGAGAGAGCTTTAGATTAGTCTGTAGGCCCTCTGGAATGACATGGCAATCTGGATGGGGGAATGAGAGACAGATGCTGTATTGGACAAACTAGGATGAAAAGGATCAAATGTTTTGGTATGTGCATAAATTTCTTATCCTGTTTTATCGGTCTGTTCATCTGCTGGGATAGAACCCAAAGCTGTAAAACCAGTCAAACACATGAAAATTAGCTGGAATAAAGGCCAGCTCAGTAATTTTGGTGCATTTGAGGATAGCTTGCCTATTCTGGAGTGGTGTTTCACTGGAGGAGTTTAGGTGAATGACGGGTTGGTTTTAGAACTATTTTCAGCAACCACAGTGAGGTTAATAGAATCTCAAGCTACCCAACTTTTTGGGAGACATCTGGATACTCTTTGCAGAACTAACGTCAAAGGCAGCTCTACATCTGGATATTTTTATATCCGGTTTATGGTGTCTGGCAAAGACATGCAACACAGACCATATTGCTAAGGCACAAATTTCATCCATACTAGAATTCCTGGAAAAAAAAAAAAAAAAAGTGGAAACTCAGCTAGATGTGTTAAGAGTAAGCTCTTGGTCCATATGTTAGGCTTTTATTTCTGGAGATACAATCAGACAGCCACTTGAATAAAGTTACCTTGGAAACTTTTTTGCTCATCTTTGGTGCAAAAGATGTGTAACCATCTCGCTTGAAGCAAAGGATACAAATAAGTGAAGTGTCCTTCCTGAATGGTATGGTTCTATGGAGGCAGATTCTGAGTTGTCAATAGGCATCCAAGGTATGTACAAGATACTCTCCTTTATTAAATAATTAGTGAAATTCTGAATTGTTTATGGACACCCACGGTACATAAAGGCTATAGTCCTTTACTGGCATAATTCGAGAAGAAAATCAGGTTTCTGATGCCAAGTTGGGCAGACCCTGTCCTTATGAATGCCCAAGTATGGCAAAGCAATGAATAGTGCATGCAGTTCTAAAATTCTCACTCATGAGATCACACCCAAAAACAAAACATTTTCCAAATTAAAAACCTTAGGTCTGCAGAAGAGGTTGGTTCCTTTCCTGGAGGGCCCAACAGAAAAAAATCTTTGAAGAAGGTTTTTACTGAGCTTGTGATAATCCAGAAAGCAAATTTAGAAACCAATAAGAAATACATGCTAGATGTACCTTAACAGTAGGGCAAATAGAGCCTGACTCAAATACGGTTGAAAGAAATCAAAAGACTTCTTGAATGAAGGTACAAAAATGGATCTAAACCACAGCACAGACAGTCAGGGATGCCAACTACCACCTTAAATGAAGTTTGCAGAGTTTATTAACTGATGTGAACAAGTGACCAAAGAGTTGAGACCACTGCATGGGAAGCATCCATGGTAGTACCCTCACATGAAAGCATACAAGTAACCATGACAATAAAAGAAGCAATCAGACCTAAGACTCTGAGAACCAAAGAGGCTGGTGGAGTGTGTTTTTAACCATGCTAGTTTTTGTGGGGTCTATATTAGAAGCGTGAATGATCACAATGTCGAATCTGACACTATCGACACAAACAGTGAAACCGCAGAACATCGAAGAGGTAAACGGAAATCTCTGTAAGGGGAGATTTCCGTTTACTTCAATGTAGTATGGTCTCGGAGTTGGAATATTTAAGTAGCGTAGGGTGCAGGAAGGCCACCCCCCCCCCACTTAAAGCAAGTAGTTCTGTTTTTTTGAATTTTTTTTTATGTTTTTATTAGATATTCGATGTTACTGGACTTCGAATACGATACAATCGGCACCATATCATCGAAGTCCAGTAACTTCGAGCATCTAATATAGACCCGTTTTTGTATCCGTATAGCAATCAATGTAGGTAAGTTCTTGAGGTAGACTGAAGACCTAACATAGAAAAACACCTAAAGATAGGGAGATCTGTAAAAAGTAATACCTGGCTGACAATAAGGACACACTGATTGTTGCAGCTAGTGGTAAATTATCTAGGTACGGAGTTGCACATGCAAGTATTGTTCACGCACCTGGTGAACACATGGGGGCTGTGCTGAGACAGAAAGGCAGCACTCTGAAATGAAAAGGCTCGGCCCTTATCTGGAAGTGTAGAATCAATCATGAGGTAGAAGTAGGCACCCTGGAGGTCTAGAGAGCACATCTTTCTGCCTCCAGACAAGACAAAAATCACTTGCATTGCGACCATTCTGAATGAGTTTTTTTTTTTTTTTTTTTTTTTTTTTTTACAGTAGTAAAACTCGACTACAGAGATCCAGAACTGGCCTGATGTACTTGTTCAGGAACACTGCGTCTGTTTGCTGGAAAAGGGACCCTGAAAGTCCTGGTTTTGCAGACTCCAGTGACCTTGTGGTCAGTGTCAATTGAAGGGGCCACCTCTACAATGGCTACTCCTGTCTTGAGGAGAATTCAAAGGGTTGAAACTGGGGTTTTCTAAACTAGAAATATTTGGATCCTTTCTGAATCCTGTTAACAGATCTTTGCGGGTTCTCGAATCTAATACCTATGGCAGCCAGTGTTTTACATTCTTGTTCACACTTCATTAGTCTACCTTTCACTCACTATGAATGGCAAACCATCAAAAGGGGAACTGGTGAAGGGTACCTTAAGTGTCCACAAAAGCACAAAGGCAAAGCCCAGCAAGATGTCTTAAGGTGACGCCTGGTAGCTCCATTAGCTGTATTATGCAGCAGCCACATGAAGACGTTTGTAATATTGAGTATGATGCCTATAGCAGTTTGTTTACTTGACTCTGCAGTGGGAAGGTTATGCAGAGTCAAAAGCCAGCTCCATTACAACTCTTCCGAAGCAGTTCATGTGTTAGCTTAATTAAACACCCTCAAAAGCAAATGTGCCAGAAGTGTAAGCACACTTCCCCATTCTGTTCAGCACTCCACACTTCTTGTAAGAGGATGTGGAGAGAGGAAGCTTCATCTATCAGTTCTCTTCTGGTGTATGCTGTGACAAGAGTCCAAAGGACTTTTCAACCGGTGCTGCCTACCTTTAGGTAGGCAAAGAATTTTATCAGGTTTGTGTTGAATTGCCTCAGTCAGGTCTGGTTCCTGTCATGTCCTCCTGGTAGCTAAATAAAGACGGCTGGCAGGAGAGACCACCCAAGACGTAGACAAGGATTTTGTAGGGCAATCCACAAGTCTCCATTTGCACATCCTCTTCCTAAGAATATCCAGTGATAGTTTACCCAAATCCTCCAAAGACTTGGAATGAACCTGCAATGGCCTCTTGAAACTTCCTGTTCAGCTCTGTTCTACAGACTCCTAATAAGGATGAAAGTCTGACAAGTGGGTGTCAGGGTCAGGAATCAGTATAGGTGGAAGCTCTGTCTGTTGTCTGGGAGGAGCGGCTATCATCCTCTTCTCCTCAGGCTCAAAATCAATCAGAATCAGGTTTCTCCAACCCAGACCCATGTCCATCCCTGCCAAAACAGATGTAAGCAGCACCTAAGAGGGATGCCCCAAAACAAGAAACCTTGAGAAATAGACCAGTGCCAATGCAACAAAGGCACTACAACACAAAGAACACCCCAAGCAAGCTGCCGAGGACAGTGCCAAAGACTATGTTCAGCAAAAAAAAAAAAAAAAAAAAAAAAAAAAATCACAAAGTGCATTCAACACGAAAAGAGAACCAATACTATCAAAAACAATAATTTAAGTACAAATCAGCAGAAACTGTTATTAACAGATAAGCATTAAATCTGTAAAACGGAAAACTCCTCCATTTACAGGATTTAAAAAAAAAAAAAAAAAAAAAAACAGGTAAAAAGGAAGAAAAATGCATTACTGATTTTTTTTTTTTTTTTTTTTGAATGGAAAGATGGAGAAAAGATGCTAGGCCTCCTGTCTGACCATCTTGAGGAAGGAAAATGGAAGGAATTACTCTGACAGAACTATTAGGTAAGGAAGATAACCAGAACAATACAGAGAAATACACACGTATTAAAAAATTGTATTGTGTGTGTGTAGATTATATATATATTACACATACATACACACACATACATAAATATGTTTGTATGTGTATATATACATACACAGACGTGCACACACACAATCCACTCCAGTATTCAACACATGCTCAAAGATACTGTACTACGGCAACAAATAAGATCTGAGGTTAGTGAAGAGACGGGAATGATGGGAGGAAAATGCCAAAGGAGCTTAAGGCTAGGAGCACCAGCAAATGACTACTTCAGACCTGACAAGTGTCTTGGTATCCAACAGTCGAATCAAATGAAAGAATGAAACAGGATTGAATACTGGATGAATAAACAAAATGTATTAATTAAATATTACTACCGAGTGCCTATTCAAGATGCCGTGGTGGTACAGCAGTAGCGTTGTTACCTCACAGCTAGAGGTTCTCCCGATCAATTCTCAGCTGGGCTTGAGAGTATCTTCTGTGTGGAGTCTGCATGTCCTCCCCACCGTTGGGTAGCGTTCGAAAGACATGCGTGCGTAAATGGGCATGTCTTTGTTGAAGGTTGAGCGTCGAGCTGGCACCTCGGCGTTTTGTAAAAATCTACTGCCAATCATTAGCGGTCCAGAGTTCCACTGTGGCGACCCCTTACCGGGAAAAGCCGAAAGACAAACAACCACCACCAAGTGCATATTCAGTCAAATAACATTTGCTGCTGTAACCCATAACCACATTAGTGATTATAGACTCAGGAACACAACCCCTTTCCCCTCACAAACTACATGTGCTGTTAGCTGGAAATGGTACGTCGCTGTGAACAGCTGGTATCAATCTAAAAAATATAAGCTATGTTTTATTAGGCAGAAGCTGAGACAGGAAGGCTTCCCTCTGGCTACACCCCACAAGGGAATACCTATCCCATCACAGTCGCACATCCAAACTTGTGAGAGCACTGACTGCGACAGTTAAGGCCAACTTTCACATACAATGTACAATAAGAGTTTTTTCACAAAATGTTATCCTACATGGTAAGGAAAACCATAGGAAATCAAGTTTTAAAGATTATGTGTATAGTGAAGTAACTGAATGTGGCAACTGCATTCAGTTTCCTCCACTCTGAAAAGTTCAATGGTAGCTAGTGGTTGCTCTTACCCAATTTTACTCTGTGTGTAAGTAATTACTAAATGTCAGTCAAATTGCAAACAATTACATAAACTCAGATAATCAAACAGAATTCACAGTTGTAAATTATGTCAAGACCAAGATGAAACCTGGCAACAAAATGTTAAAGCTGCACCAGACAGGAACACTAGATGCACAGAACGGATGGAAGCTTCAACAGATTTGCAAGCAAGCATATTTTTCTATGATCCATGCAACTGACTCTGTGGTCACTGCCCTTCAGTAACAAATGACAAATAATGGAAACAGGAAACAGGGAGTACAGCTTATTAGTCTTTAGTAACCCAGAGATTCTGAAACAAAATTTCTGGCCAATGCAGCTGCCAATAAGTAGCCTGGGTAAGAGCAGGCATATTGACTAGGTAGTCACTCTTGGTCTACATTCCACAGTCACCTAATTTAGGAGGGCCTGTGCCATAAAATTGTGGTTGTTAGCAGAAAGAAAGCCTTGCTAACAAACTACCATGCAACAACATTTTAGCATCCAAAGAGTGGAAACCTTTTGTGCTCACTGTGTAAACTATTACAAAACAAAAGGTCAGTTCATATTAGATTCAGGTTTCATGCCGAGTCAAGCAAATGGATGATGTACAATATCGTGATGACCAACCAGCAATCTGAAAGTAGATGGGTACGGGAAAGAAAACGATTAACTATCAGTATCAGAGTACATGGCAGAATGACAATGCATAACCTGAACCTCAACTGTTTGTGCTCATTCACCTAAAAGTCATTTGGAGTAACTTTAGTGTTAGAGGAATACCAAGTATCACATGGTGAATACTGACAAAACTGGGGAGTATGACTAACATCTTGTCAGACAGAGGGATTCTCATAAGTGTACTTGATAGCACAGCATCTTGGGCCCACTCATCAATGACAGTTGTGTAATCAGGCCATATGCTTTGAATACCCCGATTAAAAAAAAGTATTAAGTTGTCAAATAATCACCATTTGCTGTTGACTAATCTTACTAAGGTCATGGTTGGATAGACTCAAAGAACCACAAAAGATGCAGAGAGGAATTTCTGGCAATGTTGAACTCTTGTGTATCTATGAAATGGATTCAGTTGTCTCCTTCAGAATATATTCCTAGAAAGGTTGGGAATGTGAAGTTTGAATCTTAGTTTCATAGGTAAGTACTAGGCTATCTGCCCGAGGGCATCTATAAGCCTAGCCAGAATGTGTTGGCTTTCGCTGCCCTCTTAGATTAGTTCCCTGTGCCTCGGTCCAGCAGAGCCATTAGTTCCCTGTGCCTCTGTCTAGCAGAGCCACTGCAGTGATCATCGGGGTAGATTTTCTGTTTCCCATCCACTGGTCAAGGTTTCTCTTGAAGAGTGTTAGTGAGGGCCTCTGCCTAATGTAGATTGGAATCCTGTTCCAAAGCATGGGGAGTCTCTAGGACAGGAATCTATCCCTCTAGCACGTCCTATTTATCGTTGTGGTGAGGTTTAGATCCCTACAGCGTGTGGCTCTTGGGTTTTTTTTTTTTTAGGTGGAGCATGTCCATCAATTCTGGGTTGGACATGGTCTTGTATGTCAAGCAGAGATCACCTCTGAGCAAGTGATATGCAACCGAATACTGCTGGAGTTTCTTCAGTCAGGCTGCATAGGGCATATGTTTGAGGCCAGTAATCCTCTTGGTGAGGTACTTCTGTGGTCTTTCCAGCTGTTGCAGGGGTCTTGTAAGGCACATCTCAAATGGGGCATTGTACTCTATGATGGGTCTGATGAGTAGAGGGGCACAATAAGCTCTTTTGTCCTAGATGCGAACCCTTTTGTGATTAGGTGGGCCACATAGAAGGATTTTCTAACCACCTTGGCAATATGATTATCAAAGGAGAGATTACTATCTACTTGGGTCCCCAGATCCCTTATTACATTTTCTGTATTTAGGGGACTACCACGTATATGGTAGTTCGCAGGTACTTTGTTTTTTCCAAAGGGGATGACTATGCACTTTTTGGCATTTAGCTTGAGGCCATGATTCTGACACCAGGTATCCGTCTCAGTGAGACCCTTCTGGAGGATGCCTGTATCAGGTGAGGGGTCAGTTCTGGCACCCAGTTTGCAGTTGTCTGAGAACTTGGTCAGCCATAGTCCTCCTGTGCTTGCCTGTACCTCTGAGAAGTATATACCGAACAGGAGGGGTCCCACGACTGAGTCCTGGGGGACGCCACTTGTAAATGGTTTAACTCTGGACCTACAGCCTGCAACTCTCACCGTGTGGGTTCTATCCGTGAGCCAATTGGCAACCCATCTCGTGACGTAGGGGTTTATGTTCAGGCTGGTGAGCTTGTCTGCAATACCAGAATGGAGAATGGTGTCAAAAGCCTTTGCGAGGTCTAGGTAGGCTGTGTGGACCTCCTTTCCCTCGTCTAAAGCCTTGGTAACTGGCTCAAAGAAGTCCACCAGGTTTAGGAGGCATGATCTGCCCTTAAAGCCAAACTGGGTAGGGTCCAGTGTTTGAAGGTTCCCAATGTCTCTGTTAATGAATTCCATGATGGTGCGCTCCATGGTCTTGCAGACCAGGCTAGTCAGGCTTATAGGGCGATAGTTCCCAGGGTCCGTTTTGGCTCCACCTTTGTGGAGCAGGATAACTGTTGCTGTGTGCCACTCTATGGGTACGCAGCCTGTAGACAGGCAGAGTGTGAACAGTATGTTTAGGTAAGGGGTTAGTTTATTTTGGAACTCGTGTAAGACACAGCCTGAGACATCTGTATTTTTGGCTTTGGAGAGGGCTGTTTTAACCTGTGTGTCAGTGATTGCCGGGGCACTACATTCTTCTGGTATGGTTATGGGCCCTTTAGGGGGTGAAGTTTGCACTAAACCTGTCTGCCAGAATGTTGGTAAAATCAGTCGTTTCAGTGTATTTTGTGGCATTCTGCACTAACTCAGAGCAGATCTGAGAGTTTCCACTTAGGTTTTTGACATAGCTAAAGAACGCTTTGTGGTTATCTTTGGAGTCCTTGGCAACCTTTCTTTCGAAGCTAGCCTTGGATGATTTTATGAGGGATCGTAGTTTCTTGCTGATACTAATCAGGGATGTCTTTCCTTCTTGGGATTTTACTCTTTTCTGCACTAGTTTCTTCCTTCTATTGTATAGCTTGTTTATGGCAGGGGTCCACCAGACTGGTTTCCTTTTCTTGGAGGAGTGAGTCTTGGTTTTGCTTGGGATAGCAGTTTTGAATACTAATCAGGGATGTCTTTCCTTCTTGGGATTTTACTCTTTTCTGCACTAGTTTCTTCCTTCTATTGTATAGCTTGTTTATGGCAGGGGTCCACCAGACTGGTTTCCTTTTCTTGGAGGAGTGAGTCTTGGTTTTGCTTGGGATAGGAGTTTTGACCGTTGTTAGTTGCACATGGATGATCTCGGAGACACTGTGCTGTGCCACTAACCTCGAGGTGTGGGTATCCTTGATGAATATGGATACACTCCCACCTTTTGTGTTTCGGTCCGGGTTCTGTGGTCGAAAAGTATGGTATGAGATAGCCTGGTAGTGCTGGGGTGCTCTCTGGAGCCTTACACCAGGTTTCTGTTACTGCACAGATATCGATGTTCTCCATACTGAGGAGTGCCTAGAGTGCATGCATTTTGAGGTTTAGACTTCTGGCGTTGAGTAGCATTACCCAAAGTTTTTGGTTACTTGTGCTATGTACGGTGGTGCGTTTGTCTTTTGAGCCTTGCCTAAAAAAGGCACTATGGGGGCAGCAAAAGCCTTGGCCAGTATTCGAAAGCCTAACGGTGACAGGTGCAAGCCATCTCTTGCAAAGCAACATGGCACGTCATCCCATCTTTTCTTTAAGACTTAAATAAATAATGTGAAGCTTGCCTCAAATGATCACTGCCTTTCAGATCATCAAACTTTAGGCATGGTAACTTGACATGAGAAGCAAGCCAAGCTTTCTGGCGCTTTTTTGAAGTGCAACAGGCATAAATTACAGTGCTGTGCATACTGCCTTGCTGCCCCCCCCCCCCCAAAAAAAAAAAAGTACACGGATACCATACAATGATACTGCACTTTTAAATAATACAGCTCTGTGATCAAACAAAGAAAGAAACTGGATGATCCAATATTACATTTTGCTGTGCAAGAGCTTCTTTCACGTTTGCCTGGTACCCTACTACTGTTTTCCATGTGTATGGAAGTACAAGACTTGCGAAAGCACCTCCTGGAACATGTTGACATCCACCTGGGCTGTACTTTAGTACAAGAGATAGAATCTGTGATCTGGTTCAATCTTTGCTATAGTGGTTGCACCATATCTGTGAGTGCCCACACTGAAGTAAACACATGCACTAGTTTTTTTCAAATTACTATAAAATACAAAAAAATAACATTCTACCTTGGATATTTTCATTCATGAAATTACATTACATATACAGACCCATTCACAGTCAGAGCACTATTGAATAACAGCCACTTATAATCCATGTTCCCTATACCAGTAGCCAGTAAGCAGAATTTAAGTTGGTAAGAAATAGGTTCATAGGTAATACTGGATACCTGGATATTTTCAATTATCTAGATTCACAGAAAACCACATTTAACACACTTTTGCGAGACTGGCCATGTATACATACATATAAACGTACACACACGTGAACAGATACATACGCACAGTGTATGAGTGAGCAGGTGCGTGTGAGTGACACGAGTATGGCACTACTTAAACACCAATAAAGTAAAAAATGTCTCTCTCTGAATCTTGGAAATGCATAAATGGTATAGATGGAGATCTGGTCTGAGTAACAAATAAAACATCTTGGATTATGATTAGGAAACTCACTTCAGAACTTGTAAATTATTAATCTGCTTCAGTATTAACTCATTAAATGAGTAGTACAAGATATTTACTACACAAAAGATTCCACATACTACAAACTTTTATAAAATACACATTTCCAGGCATTCTAACAAGACAACAGGATGCTGCAACACACTAAGGCAAGCCATCTACATCCTTAAGGACTTCACTGCATCTCAATCTTGATTTTGGTACTTCTCCTAACATCTTAAACAGCCCTCTCTACAGGGCTGTCCACAAGATACAGCAGGGGAGTCAACGTGGTCCTGTCAGTATCTATAGTGTCACGTGCAAAGATATGGAGAGGAAAATGGAATTTGTTAAATAGACAAAGGTTATGTTTTACTTTTAACTATAAACCATCTGCTGTTTAGAGAATTTCCCACATCAACAAATGCACACAAAAAGCAACTTGATAAAAAAGGCAACGTCAAGAAGCTCAAGCTCTTACTCCCTCCCACTCAACACCATACCTGCTGTGATGAAATTCAAGAATATTAAGTATAAAGATAAACAGCAAGCAGTTATTGTAAGAGATAGGATGCATTAGTACAGCCCAAATTACTATTACTCAACTTCCTTTTGAAGTGGCATCTATGAACAGGTTAAATTGAAAGCATTACTAAACAAAAGATTAAACCATTAAAATTTAACACTGCATTACTTTTAATCATCTAATTATAATACAATACTTGCATGATTACTTTTTAACGAACATGATAAAAAATGTTTCAATTTAACCACTAAAGGCTCTATCCCATGGAGTTTTCACTGAGATACATTAAAAATGGTAAGCACGGCTAGATTGAAGCCAATAAATCCAATCTCAACTAGAGTTTTGACTATGTGATGCATAAACCCCCCCTGAAGCAGAGGCCCATGGGATACAAGCAAATGACCCTTCAAGGACATCAAGTGCTTCAGCTACATGCATGCCCACATCTACTGGGGTTTGGCTTTACTGGTCTGTAATGTAACCATAAAAAAACTAAAAAGTAATGGACATTCAGAAGCCATGTAGCTGAAACAGTTGGTTTGTTACTACAAAGGCACCAGGTTTTGGTGACCAGAACATCACAACCATCTGTAAAGACTCTTGCTTCCAATAGCTAAAACATATTATTAAAAGCTCCTAGCACTACTCATATAGGACTTTAAAATAACTGTCATTCTATTCAAGGTGACAAATGTTTCTCTAAAAATATTTAGCCACCTTTGTTAACATTCATTTCCTAATAGCAATATTTTTCTATGGTGGCTAAGGTGAAGACTAGCCCTGTGAAAAAAAAACCTGTATTGCATTACCGTTTCTTCCCAGATTTTAATTTCCTCCTTTGCTGCACCTAAGCATTCTCTATTGACAAGGTTTTTACAACTTCTAGCTTAGCCCCACTGGTATTTAGAATCCCCAATACTGATGTTATGAAACCAGAATGATTGATCCAGCCTACATTTTTTGTACCTCCAATAATGACCACTACAGCAAGGACTGTATTTACTGCACCCTAGATGTCAATTATTTTAGGGCATTAACCATGACCCTTTCCCTGTCAACTCTGAGCAGCAGGTTTTTTATACATCTAATCAAAAAAGTCAGCTATCACAAGTATCTCATCTTTTCCAGGTAGCATCTTTCCTACTTCATATATTTTTTTATGGAGACAGAGAACAACTCTGGTCAAGATAAACATGGCCTGAACCACCGAGTGCCCTTCTCTCTTTCTTGGCTACCTCAATACTGACCTGGGAGTCATCATCATCGCTCAAAGCTCTTATTAACTGCAACCACAATGACTGTGTACACCTCAAGACGTCTGAGCTGGTGAATGAATACATATATAACGTGGCTACTGTTGTATATTTAGGCTAGGTACTGTCAGATGCATGCACTTTGCAGCATTACAACTCCTCAGACACACACACCTGTGCCCAGTTACAGCCACTAAGTACTAAATATACCTCACGTCTCATTTCTAGTGCACAAATAATACATTTCAGTTAGCTGCTTTCAATCATTTGCAGGTAAACACAGATGTGTCCATAGGCTATCAGACACCTGCAATACAACTCAATGCAACCCACCATCAATATGCAAGCAGTGTACATTAGCTGTCAAGCTGTGATCAAATTAAAGGATAATTACGTAACACTGGCCAGAGTAATGTATCCTGCTACCAGAACTGAAGTGCAGCCCACTTTAACCCCACCATAAGTATACACAAACAATGCACATAAACTAAATCACTTTTTGACTTTGTAAGCCTCAAATGTCTGACTGAGATCAAATGAACTAATACATACACAAACAACGAAAGTAATATAGCCCATCTTGCTCATCAGAACCATACAGGGTAATGCACTGCAAGCCACCAACACACAGAGTGCCTGCCAATCACAGACACTTTGGCTGTGTACACCTCCGAAATCTAGGATCAAAACAATGAACGAATACATAAATAATGCCTGGCTTTGTGATGCAAAGGAATGGCGCCCTGATGGTGATCCTTGCAACAGGGTCCAATTAACAGCCTCACCATCGGAATAACCAGGCAAGAGGAGTGATGAGTGAAACAGGATAACTTCTTGTCTCTCTCAGTAGTGGGGAGCACTGTGTGCACTAGGGGGCATATTAAGCAGAGCAAGCTTCCTTGGATAGCCAGAGGACACAACAGCCAAGTGATTCAGGGAACTGGCATGCCTGCCAAGAGGGAACATTCCTTGAGAAGGGACAGCCTCCCAAAGCCAGTCCAGTGTATGTCCCACTCCTGGTACTTCTCCAGCTTTGTGCAGAAAGTAGGGATTAAAAAGTAAAAATTTCAAACCACTCCTGATGATTGAATGAAGACTCCATTCCAGTCAATCCTCATCCCAACGATAGGTAACAAATGGGTAGACTGACAGAAAGGGAGCCAATACTAACAGAAAGCAACAACCGATTTCAGTCCAAACTGTAACATTCTTTATACCCCATAAAACACAGCCACTTACATGATAGTGCTCACCTCAACTGCATGACTTTATTCAACTAAATAAATGTCTATAAATATAAATATGTATAAATATAAATATGTTTCAGCTCATTGCTATCAAGACAGCACAACCCTTTGCACTTTCACACAAAAAACACACCATACACACACATGCCCACTGAGTGCAGCCACTTCATTGACTCTGTACACCTCAAATGTCTAACTTGCCTCCGCAAAGTAATCCTAGTATGCAGCTGGGATTAATGGTGGGTTAAACTTTACTACAAAACTGATTTTTGTGCAGTCCTGAGAACTGCAAACACATATCCTTAAAGGGTGACATTTCACATATCAATCAAAACTTGATAAAAAAAAGTCTTGAGTTTACCTATAATTTTAGGTACACAGGTACTTACTAGGCTACCCAACCACAAGATCTGGCAGGCCCATGAATTTTTTGGTCCTCGTAATTCAAATGTGAATGAACCAGAGGCAAGCAGAACATTTACATGTTACCCCTATCCATAAGAGACAAAGGTGCTAAACCAGGGGTGAATCAGTGGTTCCTCATTCATTTGTGCAGATTACATTTGAACAGGACAAGAGAAGTACTTTATGTAAAGAGGAAGAAGATGCCAAAGAAGAGGTATTCTCTGTGATACAGATCTATCCTTCCAAAAAGTGTTATTTATGCTGTAGAAGAGTTTAAGATCTCGAGTACATGTTTATGCCACCACTGGACGTGCAGAATGTGCAGTATATACCTGGAAGGATAGGATGGAGAGACTGAACCCCAGGCAGAGATTAACCTTCAGCAACATGTATGATAATGCTAAGAAGAAAAAGACTTTGAGACAGTAAATGTAATTTTAAAACACCATTTATTTATTTGGGAAAGGCACTCGAGTATCTTGGCCTCCACTGTATTGTTTACGATTGCATCAAGTCTACAGTCGCCCGTAAACTTGGTCAGCCATAAAACCTTAACATTGGCATTTCCTTCTTGTACGTCAAAGCTAAAGAGGTGTGCCCCAGCACTAAAAATGGGTGCACACTATTAGTGACATGTCTTGTGGAGGAGGTAGAGTCTCCTACCTCAATTTCCTGGGTTCTTTTTGTGAAACAATTTGCTATCCAGGGATTAATATTTAGCTGGGAGAGTTTATCAACAACAACGTGGGATGGCGCCAAACACTTTTACGTAGCCTAAATATGCAGCAAGTAAAGGATTTTCCCTCATTTGTTGCTTCACTAACAGACCATGTTGAGATGGAGCATGCAGGTTACTCAAATGGAGCTTAACTTGTGGATATGCAGCAGTCCCATCAAGGCGGGGTCTGACATTGCTTTGTATACCAGAGAGAGGTCACCTCTGAGGAGTCCGTATGAAACTGAGCAACAGGGCTTTTAGCCTGTCTGTGTAGGATAGAAGTTTGAGGCCCTGGATTCTCCTGGTGAGAAACCTCTGTGGTCTCACCACGTGCTGCATAGGCTTTGCAAGGTACATGCCGAAGGGGGCACTGCACTCAATAATCGGCCTTATAAGGAAAGAATACAGGGATGTTATGACCCCCTTGTCCCTGGATGAGACACCCTTATTTATGAGGTAGTCCACATAGAAAGCTTTCCGTACAAAGGAAGCAACATGTGGTCAAAAGTCAGATTGCCATCAACCTGGGTGCCCAACTCCCCCACAACTGATTCCATGCTTAGGGTGTTATTAATGTGATAATATGTGGGGGCATCACTCCCACCAAAGGGGACGATGATGCATTTTTTGCCATTCAGCTTGAGGTCATGTGAGGCCCTCTTGGAGAACGTCCACATCACTTGGGGAATTGATGACCATGCCCAGCTTGCAGTCATCTGCAAACTTGGTCAGCCATAGCCCACTGGTTTTGGCCTGCATCTCAGAGAAGCTTAGCAGAACAACAGAGGCCCAAAGACTGATCCCTGGGGTATGTCGTTCATTACGGGTCTACTGCTTGAGGTGGCTTCCCCTATTTTTATTAGGTGGGCTCCATCAGTGAGCCAGTTTGCTACATATCTGGTAACATATGGATTGACATGCAGACTGAATAAGAAATTCAGACTGCCTATGTTCTTATTTATCACAACAATCCTCTCCGCAGCCTTACAGATGAGGCTGGTCCATCTTACAGGCCTACAATTACCCTGGTCCATTGATGCCCCACCTTAGTATTGCCGGATGACTGTTACTATCCGCTATTTGTCTGCCATAAAGCCCATTTGGGTGCGAATATCAAATAATCTCAGTAGGGGGATTAAGAAGTCCTGTTTCAGGCTGGCCAGTAGACAGCCTGTATGTTATCTGGCCACATAAAAGCTGTGTTATTGGCCTAAGTGTTTTGAGGACTTGTTTTTAGGAGATGGGGGGGGGGGGGGTTAAGGTCACAAGTTGCAATATGAACAAAACATATGAAAAGAAGTGAGACAAGGCTGCACTAGAATCAGCACATTACGTAAAATAATGAAAGCAACACTGAAAAATATAGTTTAGAATTTAAAGTAAAGGCAGTATGTATAGAGATAAGATGAAAATTATTTGATTATGCTGTATGCAGACAATATTGTGCTTGCAGTAAAGAAAATAAAATGGTCGGAAGAACTGATAGAACTGGAGAAATATTTAGGAAGCCAAAGTTTGAAAATAAACAGAAAAAGTAAGGGACTCGGAGAAAAAATACTAATATTTACATTACAAGACCAAGATAAAAGATTTTAGGAGGCATGTTTAGAAAATATAAAGTGATAGTGAAAAAAATGGTAACCTTTGTTAGAGAATACTCAAGAAATGGTAAAGTTATGGTGTCCAAATTAACAGAAAATAAAAGATTATTCAGTAACAGTTGTGAAACTGATCTACAAAATGTGTTTTTCCTGCAACTTTGAAAAAATTACAGACTACATTCACTGTAACTTGGGATTTACATTAAATCCAATTAAAAAAACTTTGTATGCAAGAAAAAAATAGATTAAATTTGTTACACCCCGCTTTACAATTCATTTTACTGTACTGTTTTTTTTTTTTTTTTTTTTATTATTATAAATGCAATCACTGGTGAAGAAAAGATTTTATCTGTAAGACGTGAAAAGTTGGGGCTAATAGTAAAATCCTTTGAACAAAGAAAAATCAAGAAGGGGAAACAACAAAGTATGCAAAGAAAATATGTGAAAGGAAAAATGGTTATCAAGTGAGTTGGAAAAGAGCAGGGAAGTATTACATGAAAATAATACAAAGACGGTTTTATATAAACCCCATGAACAGTTTTAAATAGAGAGAAAATACTATTGGTCAAGCAAAAACAACTAGATTTATAAACCGATTAAAAAGACATTCCACGAAGCCTGATGTCAGACTGCCAGTCAAAGCTGTTAAGTTACAAAAGTTGGTAAACGAAAAGTTAAGCTATGAATTTCAATAAAAAATAGAATATGCATTTTTATAAAATGTCCAATAGTGAATAAATTATAGGTAAAGTTAGGAAAAGAAAGCATTACAAAAACCATAGGACTTGTAACAGATTGTATTTGGTTTATCAGGACTGTGTACAGAATCTGAAAAATTGTATACAGAACCTGTTTGAAAAAACTGTATACAATATATATGAATTATTCAGAACAGATGGTATGCTAGAACAAAGTAGGTGTTATTTAATAAGGTGAAGAATGAGAGAGATATCTTAATTTCTGTTGTGGCAAAAAAAAAAAAAAGATAGTGAGGAAGAAAGTCTAGTAAATGTGTAGTTCCCCCAAGAGCATGAGAATGGGAAAAGGAAAAAACAGAATATTATGTGAAAATTAAAAAAAAATTTCAAATAAATAAAGGGGACACATTTTTTGATAAACACCATGGGATCTTTCACATTCACCAGAGCAGGCAGATGGAACATTGGTTTAATGTCTACATCGAAGAGATGGTACACTCAGAAATGCAGCATCCCACAATACCACATTGCAGCATCAGTAAGGGGGGGGGGGGGGGTTTCAATCCATCCACCCAAGTTGGAAATAAAACCTGCAGCCTTCTAATCTATCACCATAGGACAGAGTCTACCTATTGAGACACTGAACTTGTCAGGTATAAAGTTAAATCAAAAAGCATACAGTACAGCTGTGTATAATGTAGTCAAAACATGAAAGACTGCAGTTACTATACAGCAAACTAACTACATACACAATTTACTGTAAGCACCCCATACCAAGTTTGCTACGTCTTGGCATGACTTTGCATGGATGATAATAACTGATCGACAGTTATGCAAATCAGATACATTGCGACCCAATTCAGTGATGACCAATGCAAATAAGTGTGTGCATGCATAGTAATTCCTGCAATTCCACGTCAAACAATGTATTTACAAAGTATCTACATATGTAGTTTGTGCATTTCTTCCCCTACCTCTACTACGAGAGCCATATTAACATTAAACTGCACTGAATACTCCTATGGTAGAAATAGCGGCAGGAGCAGCAGCCAGCCCTCATGAGATATGAGATTCAAGTTCGGATTTAATAGGTAGAGGGATAGGAGTGTGATTGCTCCCGTAAGCATTGTGTTTAAATGTACAACAGAAATGCAAAATAAACTGAACTTGAAAGACAAAATTGAACTTGAAAGACAGCAGCATATATTCTTGCAACATTCTTCCATTTGGAAAAGTAATTAAATGCTATCAATTTTCTTTTATTTACACTATTGCAGTTACATTAATACCACCGCTGTTAGTTTGCATTCACCACTGCATACTCTTTGCTGCTTGGAATAGTCACTCTAGAGATGTGCACTGTAGTGGTGAACATGTCTGATGGTAAAGGCAGGGGTGGAGCTTACTACTGCACATCCCATGGAATACCAATTTCAACAAACAATGCTTTGCATATACATCATACGTGTAAACACAAAAACACATACCCAATACTTACAGATACACACAACTGCAAACACCTGCAAAGGATTCTTCATATTACATTGTATTCAGGCCCTCTTCAGCAGTAACAGTCCCCCAGTTTGCTCCAGGGTTACATGCCAAATCATTAGCATTCACCACGGCTATTGTCAAACCAGACACATGGGACTGTGGTTTCTTGCCTCAGGAGTTCTGGAACCTCACCATATGAAATACATCAGTAGTAGTGAATCTGGTCATCTAGTATCTATACAAATCCCACAACCTAATGACACCCCCAATATAAAAACGCAAAGAAAAGCCAATAAATCCAATGAAAATACGCAAGTACAACCAGACTGTTGAATTTTGACATCACTCCTTCACAACTCTAGTTCGACAGATTTGTCCATCCCACCGAAAAAGAGAGACAAATAAAAGCCCCATCAGGTGTTCCACTACAGACAGCTTCAGAAAGAAATGCATTTGAAAAGCAAAAGATTGAATAGCGGCTTATAACCAGCAAAAGTGCAAACATCCAGCCACAACAATCAAACTATTTTATTACAAAAAAAAAAAAAAAAAAAAAAAAAAAACAACAATGAAGTAAATCACAATGCAAACAGGAAAAAGGCTAAAATGAAAACACGGAGAGAAAAAAAACAAATGCACAAACTATCTGATTACAAACAATGCAAAGGTACTGACAGATATGCCCTTAATCCCTTCCCCAGATTAATCAACTTGTGCCTTACTGGGCACCCAGAAATGCCCATCCGAATTAATTAACTTATACAAATGTTTGCGATTAAGCACAACTGCTTTGTTGCAATAAACGTATGCATACTAGAATGGAATTTCAATAACTTACATGACAATTCTTCCTGAAGAAAGATATGTGCTGTACCTAGCATTAGCATCTTTATCACCCCCTGCCATAAAACAAATGCAACTACTGATTGACATATTTACAATAAAACCTGCACACACGTGCATACCCTGATCTTCATCTGCATCCTCCTCCTTCATATCTACGTCCTCTTCGCCTTCCGATTCTGTTTCATCTTCACTATGTCCAGCATCTTCACTTGGTCCGGCTTCCCCGTTTAAACCCTTCTTCTTCGCTTCCTCCACTTGTCTTTTTGCTGGAGGTTGTTCTTTTGCAAGTTTAGTACATTCTTTAGCTAAATTTCCTATTTTGGGTTTGTTTGAGTCCTCTGATTTAATCACTGGCTTCAATTTCTCAGCAGTAACTGTTTTACTGTCAACTTTGGATGTATCTGTACCACTTTGTTTAACGTCTTTTGCGTCGCTTTTTTTAACCGTACTTTTTTGTTTCTCTGGACTACTTTTAGGTTCAGCTTTTACTTTATCCAGAGCAACAGTTTTGACTTCCGCTTGTAATCTTTCAGAATTTCCTTTAAGCACGGTTTCCTCCTTAATTGCAATAATGTTTTTACCAGCTTTATCATCTGTTTTGCCGTCTGTATCCGCGTGTGCTGCTTTTTTGAGCGGGTTAACATCACCTCCAGCCTTTTCCTTTCCTTTACTAAAATTATCGTGAATGATTCCTTGTCTTGACTTCTCTGCTGTCTCATCTGTAGTTAAAATGCTAGATACAGCGCTGTCTTCAGTATGGGTGCCTTCTTTAGATTTGTCTTTTCCATCTGCTACCAGTTCTAACCCTCTTAAGGTTTCCGCCTTGTCGGCCTTTATCACTTCCTGCACTTTTTCTATAGGCCCCGGTTTAGCTTCAGACTTGGCTGCTTTACCTGCAAGTTCTTTTTTGTCTGATACTGTTTCATCATCTACAATCTCTTCTTCATTTTCAGCTGGTTCGACACTTTTTATTGCCTGTCCTTCAGGTGATTTAATTTCAGACACATTTTCTGATACTTGACCTGACTGCTCAGCATCTAGAGCGTCTTGCAGCCGCTGCATGAGCTCGGCCTTCAGCCCCCGCGTATCAAGACCACGGTTTTGCAGTTCATTCCGCAGCTCAGTTACTTTTAACTTTTTTACATCTATACTACTCATTTTGGGTATTTAACTTTTTTTATTTTTAAATAATTAAAAGTAATCCTGAACTATTCTTAACCGATAAAAATCCGTTACACTTTCTAAACACAGCGTCACCTCAGGGTAACCAGGAACATTCCCCTAGAAATTCTGCCTAGCAACCGTTGAAACTAATCTCCCTTAGTGGTTGAATTGAAAATCCCTCCACCGCGAGGTGTGAGCATTAATTTTGTCTGATTGGATGGGCATAACCGTCGTAGGGTCTTTGCGCGAATGTCAAACAACAAATTTTCTTATTGGTGAATTTTTGAAAAAAAAATGTTTGTTTAGCGACAGTGAGATTGATTTGCGGTGTATGCATGGGGTTATAACGACACTGTTTACGATACGTATTTTCAGTAGCTGTTTAATTGTACTGTTTATGTTGGCTTGAATGTAGTTTGATGTAATTAACGTTAGTAGGGACTTTCATTTAGAACGAGTCATTTTAGTTTGATGTAATTGTTTAATGTTAGGAACTTCGATTTAGAACGAATCATTTTACAGTGATGCAAATTGTATTAATGTGTGGCGACGTTTTAAATGTATTAAGTAGCTTGTATATTGTACCTGCTGGGATGTGTACAAACATTTTTCATACGGTAATTTAATTCTCTCTTAAGTTGTTAATGGTTGATACCTCGTAAGACATCAAACTTGCAAATGTCCAATGCCATCCACTTAGTTTTCTACAGGTAACGCTATGATAATACCTTTCATCTGTCCAGATTTTTTGTCCTCTTCACAAAATACGTTTTTTTTTTTTCTGGTAAAGTCGCTGAGGATTTAAATCACTAAATAATGACATATATTTCAGTTTCAGAATTCATTTCCTTCAGAAAATGCATCATAATGCCAAACGTTATTTCAGCAGTTTTCTTAGCTTAAAAGAACAGTAATAGCTACAATTTGTAATTGTGGGCTTTTGTTTCACCATTATAATATATATATATATATTTTTTTTTTTTTTCCATATTTTTTACACTTGGAGATTAAGTGTTATGCTCATATATAATTAAATCATGGCAGCAAGTTATTGATTGTAATTGTCTACCTACCTTGTAAGGCTGTCTTACTTTATGGGTGATGATTAGACCCAGGCTGATAGCATAGAGGTTAGGGTGCATGATTACCAACTTGTAGACCTGGGTTCGAAATTTGGTTGGGGCACAACTGAGCAAGCATCAGTATCTGCACAGGAAGAAAGGTCTGACAATTTACTATTGTAATATGTCATAAAAACCCTATGGAGCCTGCCCATAGGGTCACCATGAGTAGAGCATCTATCTACCATGATTACTGGGTTAGGTCACTGATCAGTGCTAAACAATTTCAAACTCAGACCGGCTGAAGTTTGTTAAATGATTCATAAACAAGACAGAAATATAAGCGGTACCAGACCAGATCTTTGCATAACTAATTTGAATTGTATATGTATGTTAGAATTCACAAGCAGAACGTAGTATTAAATATTTACATTGTATTTTTGTTTGTGGGTCGACCTTCAATATTTTCTGTGAGAGGAGAAGAGAAGTGGAAGTAGTAGTGTATTAGGTGGTTATGTCCTGTGTTGAAGAAGGAACTTCAGTGGAAAAGATGAGATATTCTGCAGTTTTTTTTTTTTTAATTGGTTAAGGTAATTTGCTGTACTTTGTTTGGTGAAAGTAAGTTTTTGGTCCCGGGTAACACCAAGATATGTTTGGTCGTTTTGTGGATCCTTAATCATTAATGATATGGTATTGGCTATTTTGTGTGTGTATGTCTCAAACGTTATAGCTCTTGATTTGTAGACCATGATGGAGAACAGTGGACTGGGTTAGCGTCTTTGTGTGTTGCTTAGAATTTTATGGCAGTAGCATAGTTTGACAGCTGCTCACTGTTCCCATAACGTTTTTATACCTTACTACAATCAGTATTTTATTAAAAAAAAATCACATCAAAACTCGGGGGGGGGGGGTTAAAAATCACCAGTCGATGCTAAGTGGTCCTTCTGAAGCACTAACATAACCCTACAATCCTCCAAAAGTCTCTTCAAAAAAAAAAAACCTCAAACAGTATCTCAAAGTGAATTGCTATGCCCATGTACCAACCCTGATTAAGTTATAAACTAAAAGCATATTCTGCAATTATCATAACTTGTAACTACATCACCAAGCTCTGCTTTCAATCTGATGTCTCTTACATTTGTCTGTCCATGAGAATTGTGAGTTCCTACTAGGGAACATGTATCCAGTCAGACTATCCCAGTAAACAAATGTAAAATAAATAAAATAAACTACAGCTTTCCAATTTTGCAGGACAACCTTGATTTTGCCTCATATTTTTTTGCTTTTCCATTATAAAAGCTTTGACTTTCTGATAGATCACTGAGAATTACATTAGTCAGTAATATCAGACGTCGAAGCTTCATACTTTTTGTTCAGAAAATGCTTGAAGTGTCCCTGATTTTTGTATCCTATTTTTAGTAATTTCTTCGTGAATCGTACTTCCTTATTGCTCAGAAAATGTATAGTGATGGAAAACCCATTGTTTTGTTAACATTTAATGTCTGATTCTACCTGTTATTCCTCTCTCTTGTGATTTTTTTTTTTTTTTTTAAATAAATTGCGGATAACTACAATAAGTCCATGACGGGCATTAGAGTTTCATACTTCTTAATGTTCAGAAAATGCATGTTGATGCTTCTGTTCTGTTATGCAACTTACAAATAGTCTAGTGTTCTCCATTATTGTCAGTTTGTTAGTATTAATAGCTTGCTTTTATGTAACCATTTCCAAACAGCTAATGAGGTGATCCATTACTAACTGTTAAAAAATAGATGTGAGAAAGCCAGATGTAGTCCTTGAAAATAATACAAAAGTAGTGGTGCAGTGGTTAGCTTTGTTGCCTCACAGCTAGAGGTTCTCCGGTTTGATTCTCGGCTGGAGCGCCTTCTGTGTGGAGTTTGCGTGTCCTCCCTGCAGTCGACTGAACTTTAAAGACATGTAGGTAGGTGTGTGAGTGTATGTGTATGCCTTCTGTGAAGGTTGGGCATCGTAAAAATTAACTGCCAATCAAATAAGCAGACCGGTGATCCGCTGTGCCGATCCCTAACCGGGAAAAGCTGAAAGAGAAGAAGCAATTTTTCATTGAAATTGCTATACTCAGTGATTGTAGTGTATTACATACAGAGAGAGAAGGACTGTATATTGAAAGGTATAGTAATGTGGCAAGACTGTTGCACTGGGGATTGTGCAAACATTATGGTATTGAAGTGGCTGAGAAACACTGGAAACATGAGACACAAACCATCATAGAAAATGATGGTCTACATCACATGGGATCATCCATTACCAACAATTAAAAAGAGAGATGCTAGAAAACCGGATATAGTGGTCCAAGAAAAGGACAAAAGTAGTGTTGATCATTGAAATTGCCACACTCTGACTACAGTGTCTTGCATACAGAGAGATACAAAGTCCATAAAATATCAAGATTTGCAGTCAGAAACAAGAGCAATGTGGAAGAAAGATACCCAGACAGTTCCAATAGTAAGTAGTAGGAGCACCAGGTCTTATAAAAAAAAAAGAGTCTACAATCATATTTAGATATGTTACCAATACATGTAACTCCATACGAATTGCAGGAAGAGTCATTACTGGCCACATTGCGGGTGCTGCGAATAGCACCACTGGCTGACATCAAAGAGTGAAACAATACTAATTTCATGAACTTTAATCATACTTTGACTAAGGAATGGGGTCCATTCCCGTCACAGTATTAGAAACCCAAAAGATTTAGAGAAATTAAAAAAGAGGTACAAAAGTCGTAAAGTACAAGGATTTGCAAGCAGAAACTACAGCAGTTCGGAAGAAGGATACCCTGACAGTTTCAATAATAGTAAGGATAAGTTTAATAAAAAAAGAATTTACAGTTGTACTTAAATATGCTACCAATACATGCAACCCAGTATGAATTACAGAAGAATGCAGTTCTCAGCAGCCTCAATGTGCCCAGAGCTCTCTTGGCTGACATCAAAAACTGAAACAATACTAATTTCATTAACTATAATTGTATCCTGATTTAGGAATGGTGTTCATTCCCATCATGGTATTGGTAACCGAAAATATTTGGAGAAATTAAACTAGTAGAGAAATCGTTTTGTACACCTGAATTAAATTGATTAGGATTTTTGTGGGCTTTCTTTAGTAATAAGTCATCAATGTACAGTATACAATTTCTAGGAGATTGTTTGCATTAAGACACACTGTCTTAATGCAAGTGTGGGCAGTGCTGTCTTGACTGACATCCCAATGGAGCAATCATTAAGTGACAAGTTTTTTTTTTTACAAAACAGCAATTTTTTTTCTTAACCTGCACTTTTTGGAAGTAAAACAGTACGAAACTGTGTCCATACCTCTCGGTCTTTTACAAGAAATGTGGACAAAGCACAGAGTTAATTTATTTAATTAAATGAACAAGAATAATGGGGAACAAAAACAAGATAAGCAGAGACGTACGTTAAATACTACTCATATAAACTTAGAAAACCGTTAGATTAACAGGTTTTCATTAGCTTCCATTTTTCTAAAGATGTCTACCATTATTTATTGACTTCAGTTCTCTGTGATTTGGCAGAAAACATTTTTAATGAGAAAAATACAAGTAAAAAATCTGGACAGTTGAAAGATGTGTCCAGTTGTTGATTGAAGTCTTCAGCAATTTACCACGAAATTAAAACACTTTTTTTAAGAGGAATAGGCTAAAAACATGAAGCAAATGCAACTTTAAATTCAAGGACAATTGAGCAGTATACCCATTCCAGGAAGAAAAGTAAATGAGAAAAGTGTTCCAATTAAAGCACCATTTCAGTGGATGGTGATCTATCAGAAAATGAAGGCAGTACTTTTGATGGTAGTTAGATTAGGTATGTTTGCTACTTTGCTGAAAAATTAGTGTAAGTAAATGTTTTGCATTATGTCTTTGTTTTTTTTTGGGGGGGGGGGTGATGGAAATAATAAGTAGCAAAATAAGATAAAGTGCTCTGAATAATCCACCATTTAAATGGTCGGCATCATTCCTGTGTCCCTACTTTCCAACTTAAGTTACACCAGGAGTGGTCCTTACTACTGCACATCCTGGTGTATTTTAATGTAAAGGATTGCCGATGTATGTTGGGTAGGAACAATGTTAAGTCAATCAAACAAGAACAAAAGTGGTTTAAGTACAGATCTATTAATGCCAGCTTTTGAAGTAGTATCAAGATCTGAACTGTTATTTATGTGAGCTGTAGTAGTTATGTCAGATGTGTAGATGTCAATGCACTACATCAGGAACAAAACTAATGTTTTTAAGCTTGTTCATAGGCAAACTGTGATCAGCATTTTCATGTACATATTTTAGGTCTAAGAATATTGCTCCCATCAGTTCATCTTTTCCAAATTGCAGTTTGGTCAGTTACTTTGTATAAAGCAGGCATGATACTATATTAGAGTCAGAAGCAGTGTTTGTTGGTAAGTATGTCATATTTCATAATGTGTTTCATGATTTAATCATATGCCAGTTTCTAACAGAGTTTCTCCAGTGGACAAACCTTAACACTTGGAGAGTATTAGACGTATATGTTGCTGGCTGGTAATAACCTGAAATGGCACTTGGGTCCACTGTGTCAAGTAACTGCAAAGGGATTCACATTTTTTCAAAACATTTGGCAAATCCAGCTTGTTTAAATTCGTTGTAAATACAAAATGCACAAATAGATTATGTATATATATATATATATATATATGTGCGTGTATTTTTTTTTAATTTTTTTTTTAATTTTGAGAAACCTGTCTGCTGTTATAGCTGATATGGGGTTAGGTTGCTTTGTTTCTGTATTAGACAGTAAACTGAATAAAATGGTATTTCAATAAGTTGTCTGTCACTGTAAAGGATTCCTCTACTAAAATCTTCATTATTCTGTTTTTAGTTTATTATATATATATATATATATATATAGTTATTTAATATTGTAGCGTAGACTAGATTAAATGATCACAGAAATTTTGGGGAAGAGAAAGAGAATTTATGTTGAGACCACTTTTTTTAAGTCAAGTCGCAAGTCTTTTATTATTTTTACTGAAATTTTATAATGCTTTCTCCAAATCTAAATCAGAAGTATTTTTTAAGTACTTGTATTATGTCAAACATCTGTATATTTCACAAAGAGGCAATGATTGGTGGAAAATAAAATATTCTTATTTAAATTTAGTTGATAGTTTGAAACCTGAGTACGTACACCTAATGAGTCAAAGGGATTAGGAGGGTGGCCTAATGGTTAAGGTGTTTGCCTTACAAACACAAGGTGCAGAGTTTGAGTCTCACAAGGGATAATTGGCTAAGCTTAAAATGGCTCGCAAGGGCAGTTAGCCTAGTACTAATCTATGAACCTATGATCGGTATAGCTGATCCTGGCGTAGAACAGCAAATAATCACGTAATCAGTAAAAGCATTTTTTGTGCATGACAGGAAATTGACCTCTCCAAACACCTGCACCAACTGGAAAGGCCACAGAAATACCTCACAAAGAGAATCCATGGCCTCTAACACCTATCCTATGTGAACAGGCTGAAATCACTATCACTGTACTTGGTATCATACAGATTGCTCAGAGGTGATCTGTGTCTCGCCTACAAGGCAATTTCAGACCCTGCCATACTAGAGATGTTCCACATCTGTAAGTCTAAGTCCTCATGCATTACCCACTCAAAAGGCCTAAATCTAATATGCGGCATCAGCAAAACCTGCTGGAGAGACAGGTTTGTCTCACAGAGGCTGCCCCATCTCTGCAATAGATTTCCCATACACGTCAAATAGAATACATCACTGACCCTCTTTAAGCGCAGCTTTGATGAGTGGATGGGAAACCACAAATTTGTCCCAAGGGATTTTTGGGGGAGATAAACTCTTGGTTAGGCTTATAAGGGCCTCAGGGCCATTAGCCTAGTAACCCCCTTTGAATTGCAGAAGGTAGAGGAATAAGGGTTTTAGAATAAAATAACATGATCTGGAGGGACAGGAAAACCTTGTCTTGGTTTTAATGTTTTAGATGGTTGTAGTTTAAATTGTTTATTAATAAATAGTAGAAGGATTAAAATCACTTATTCTTGATGAATTTTGCTGGAAGATTAAATGTCTGTGATAATCCAAACTGAAAGTGGTGATTTACTTGATCAGAAGATTTTGAAGCATTATTGAGAAAGCAAATATAGAAATAATTGTCTGATGTATAGTAAAACATTCAAGGGTAAAAGCCAGATCTTCTTTCTGCCTTGTAGCCATAAAGCCAGAGTGGAGTGAAAAATAATATAATATAATGTTTTCTGAATTACATGAACAAGTGTGCATGTTTGTGTTTGTATGTCTGTTTATTACTTTAGCCTAGTTCATCAGGTCCATGATGATTTTGCAGATGGAATGACCAGTACCTGGTCTACTCATTTGTTTGTTTCTGTAAATTTAAAATCTTGATTTGGTTGATTCGAGACTTTATAAGTTTTATTCAGTAAAAAATAGTTGCCTGTATTGCATTTGGTGTTGTAATGAGACATTCGCTATCTAGTAGCATTTATTACAGCTGCTCTGAGGCCACTTGTTGTACTTCTTTTTGTAGTAATTGATCTGGCCACTTGATGCAGAGGATACAACCCTGTCTGTGTCATATATGAGCACTGTTCAACTAGCTGCACACGGGTGGAGGGAATGGGTAGTGGAAGATGGAAGTGAGAGGCTGATGCTGGCTTGCCCATCCTAAGGGGGAGGGAGGCTGCCCAATTTTGCTGCAGTACCGGCATTAAAAGCCTGATAGTAGCTGCTCTGCAAAAGGCTTACTGCTTGCTTGGGATGTTGCACATGAATGGAAAGGCATGCAAAACTGCTGTAGGGTAGAGGTTAGGGCACAATCCTAGACAACAGTATGACGTTGCACCAGCATCCTGTTATCTCCTCGCTGGCCCTGGATGTAAGTCAGTTTGAGTGCAGGGAGAGGATAAAGTGGGCCCAATAGACCTTGTAAACTAGGAGTGGAGCTGGTGGTCAGCTGTGGAGAGGAAAAAACTTTGAGCTTTTGTAATGATTTTCCAAGAAGCAAATTGGATTTTTCTAATTCTGCCGGAGTTTTCCCTAATTCATTTAATATGAATGTTTAGTATAGCATGATTTAGAGGGTTAGCAGAGCTTCCATGGATACAAGATGTCCAAGTTTAGAAGAGAGGTAGATGGAAATTAAATATCAGTTTGGGACAGAAGTTTGTGATTTATAGGAGAAAGGAGAATATTTCCAGTTTCTAAGATATAGGCACATGTAGAGGTCTACTAACTCAAAGATGTTTGTCAATTCAGATAGTGCTGCACTCATCTATAAATACGCAGAACATTCATGCTGTTTTCTGCTAATGGCTATATCCACAACTGTGTACCAGTTTACTCTTTTTATGATATGGTGTGATTTTTTTTTATAGTAGAAGTTAACAAACTGATGTGTGCCTGTGTCAGACAGGGAGCAGAGAATATGAACATTTAATAGTAAGTTTGGTTTTGATAGATTTTAGAAATTTTGTACCTCATAGCAATAGCGCCTTTCAGCATTTACATAGGTTGATACTAGGCTATCTGCCCTAGGGCATTTATAAGCCTAGCCAGAGTGTGTTTGGCTTTCGCCACCCTTTTAGATTAGTTGACTGTGCCTCTGTATAGTAGGTCACAGAAGATAGCCCTTTTGAGGTTAGTTTACTGTGCCTGTGAATAGTAGGGACACAGAAGAGATCCTAGGGGTAAACCTACGATCTCCCATCCACTCGTCAAGATTTCTCTTGAAGAGGGTCATTGAGGGACTCTGCCTAACATGGATTGGGATTTTGTTCCAGAGTGAGGGGAGCCTTTGGGATATGAATCTGTCCCTCCAGCGTGTCCTATTTATTTCTGTGCTGAGGTTTAAGTCCCTGGAACGTGTAGCTCTAAGGGATTTGGATTTCCTGAGGTGGAGCATGTCCATTCATTCTGGGTTGGACATGGCTTTATACGTCAGGCACAGATCGCCTCTGAGTAGGCGGTAAGCAACTGAGTAGAGCTGGAGTTTCTTTAGCCTAACTGCGTAGGGCATCTGTTTGAGTCCGTTGATCCTCTTGGTGAGGTACTTTTGGGGTCTTTCCAGTTGCTGCAGGTGTCGGGTAAGGTACATCCCAAACGGGGCATTGTATTCAATTATGGGCCTGATGAGTAGAGGGGCACAATGACCTCTCTTGATCTAGATGTGAACCCTTTCGTGATACGGTGGACTATATAGAAGGTCTTTCTAACCACTTTGGCAACGTGATTGTCAAAGGAGAGATTGCTATCTACTTGGGTCCCCAAATCCCTAATTACTTCTTCCGTACTTAATGGATTACCACCTATGTGGTAATTTGTGGGCACTTTGTTTTTCCCAAAGGGGATGACTATGCACTTTTTGGCATTTTGCTTTAGGCCATGGCTCTGGAACCAGTTATCCGTCTCTGTGAGACCCATTTGGAGGATGCTTGTGTCAGTCAGCGAGTCGATTATGGCACCCAGTTTGCAGTCATCTGCGAACTTGGTCAGCCATAGTCCTCCCATGTTAGCCTGTACCTCAGAGAAATATATACCGAACAAGAGAGGTCCCAGGACTGAGCCTTGTGGGATGCCACTTGTAACTAGTTTAGAGTCTGACATGGCACCTGCAATTCTGACCATGTGGATTCTATCCCTGAGCCAGTTTGCAACCCATCTTGTGACATAGGGGTTGATATTTAAGCTGGTGAGCTTATTTATGATGCCCAAGTGGGGTATTGTGTCGAAGGCTTTTGCGAGGTCCAGGTAGGCTGTGTGGACTACCTTCCCTTCATCTATGGCCTTGGTGACTGTTTCAAAGAAGTCGGCCAGGTTCAAGAGGCAAGATCTGCCCTTAACAAAGCCGAATTGGGTTGGATCCAGTGTTTGGAGATTCCCAATGTCTTTGTTTATGAGTTTCATGATGATACGCTCCATAGCTTTGCAGACCAGGCTAGTCAGGCTTATAGGGCGATAGTTTCCAGGGTCCCTTGTGGCACCAACTTTGTGGAGTGGGACCACTGTTGCTGTACGCCATTCCTTGGGTACATATCCTGTAGTAAGGCTGAGATTGAACAGCGACTTTATGTGAGGGTTCAGTTCTTCTTGGAGTTCGTGTAAGACGCAGCCCGGGACGCCGTCCGGTCCCATTGATGCTGTGTTTTTTGCTTTGGAGAGGGCAGCTCTCACCTGTGCATCTGTGATGTCAGGGAGGCTACACTCTGTTGGGATAGACATTTGCTCTTTTGGGGGGAAGGGGGGGGAGTTTGCACTGAACCTGTCTGCCAGGATGTTGGCAATGTCTGTGGGTTCAGTGTATTTTTTGTCATTTTGAACTAACTCAGAGAATATCTAGGAGTTGCCACCCAGGTTCCTGACATAACTAAAGAAGGCCTTGTGATTATCTTTAGCATCTTGTGCAATTTTTCTTTCGAAGCTGGCCTTAGATGATTTTATGAGGGATCGTAGTTTCTTGCTAGTACTGATCAGAGATGCCTTCCCTTTTTGGGATTTTGCTCTATCATGTAGTAGCTTCCTCCTTCTGTTGTATAGCTTATTTATGGCTGGGGTACACCAGACAGGTCTCCTGTGTTTGGAGGAATGAGTCTTGGTCTTATTTGGGATAGCACGATCCATGCATTCCTGTAGGTGTCCATAGAAAGCGTTTGTAAAGGATTCTGCGGTTTGAGCCATATTTTCCACTGGCCCGGGGGCTTTGAAGGATTCCACCTCGGTTTTGAGAAGTGTGAAATTTGCTTTTGAGAAGTTCTTCACCGTGGTTTCCTTGGCTGGGGGTGGGGACTGGATATGGATGTCCAGTGAGATTAATTTATGGTCAGATCTTACCAATGAGGGGCATACATTTGGTATGGAACAAAGAGTCCCCATGTTGGTGATGATCAGGTTCAATATGTTTTCCCCTCTTGTGGGAGTGGTGACCAGTTGTTCCATAGCATTTGAGTTTATAAATTCTAGGAACCGTTGGGCGAGGGTGTTGGGGCTTGAGTAGTGCTCCCAGTCTATGTTTGGGTAGTTGAAGTCACCCAATATAATGGTGTTTGGAGAGACCTTCATATTCTCCAGTGTTCTCAGGAAAGCCGAGTGGGGTTCCCGAGTTTGGGAGGGTGGTCTGTAGCAGGCTACAAACTGAAAGGCAGTTTTGCCCACTGTTAGTTGCACATGGATGGTCTCGATGCTTCATGCAGTGCCACTAACCTGGAGGTGTGGGTATCTTTGATGAATATGGATACTTCTCCTCCTTTTGTGGTTCGATCCGAGTTTTGGGGCCGAAAAGCATGGGATGAGGTATAACCTGGTAGTGCTGGGGTGCTCTCGGGAGCCTTGAACCAGGTTTCTGTTACTGCACAGATATCGATATTCTCCATACTGAGGAGAGCCTCGAGTGCATACATCTTGAGGTTTAGACTTCTGGCATTGAGCAGCATTACCCTTAGTTTCTTTTTCTTTGTGTTGTCTATGGAGGTAGGTTTGTCTTTTGAGCCTTGCCTAAAAAAGGCACTATGGGGGTGGCAAGAGCCTTAGCCAGTATTCGAAAGCCCAGGGGTGACAGGTGCAACTGATTCTCTTTTTAAGTAATATAGCGACCCCACCTCTATTTTTGGAATACACCAGGATTCCATGTGGTTGTTAGTAATGTACATTAAATTACAGGAACAGGTTGGTGTGATCATTCTTTTCTGTGGACGTACTCTCATTTGAGTTGTGTGTGTGCTGATTGTTATGTTTTCTGAAACCAGCTGTATCAGAGACTCTGTGAGAGAAATGTATTCTAGCTTAGTCAATTTTTTGTAGAGGTTAGAGTCTGTGTCATTGTGAAATGAAAATTAACTTTATACTTGAATTCCTGTTGTGATATTGTTTTCTTATTAATGGATACTGAATGCAGACTGCTTAGTCAGCAGAAATGTATATTTCAGACTGGCTTCCAGAGGAAATTAAAAGTGAGGACCATACATTGCTTGTGTCTCTAAGTTAAATAGCATGTACTTTCTTACTGTTCTCAAGTCCACACTATTTGTAGTGAGTGGAGGGATCTGTAGGTAGCTCCATAGTAAGAAACAACCCATTTGCTGAGGGTACACCATGGTATAAGACGAGAAAGCAGAATATGAAAGGTGTTGACTGTTGGAAGAGCTGTATTGTCTTCTGTGAAGAGTATTGATCATGTGGAAAGGGTGGATGTACCTTGTACCTTTGTATTAGACTTTTGTTCTGTGATAGAGCGTCTGTAACTTCAAATGCAAAACAGGGCATGTAGCCTGTGTTTTTTTTTGTGTGTGTGTGTGTGTGTGTGTGTGTGTGTGTGTGTGTGTGTGTGTGTAAAAAGTAAGATCAAGTCATATTAAAATCTATTGTGTTATTAAAATAATTGTTAACAGTATAATGTGACCTTAAAAACTAAGCTTGATGGAGTGGAGTTCAGGTGATTAAATTCCCAATTAAACTGTTTTCATAAAAAGGGAAAACAGTTGGTTTCTAATAAAAAAGAGGTTTGCTGATGACCAAAATATCTAAACAATGTCCCTCCAAGTTAGTAGGAGTTAGACTGAATTACATCATAATTTTCTCTGTTAATTGCCAGATTATCATGGCTATGAGCTGTTAACGAGCTCTTTTCTGTAGTCCAGGGTTTGATCCTATCATTCTTAGTTTGTCAAACCTGTGGCTCTGAACAAGTCTCTTAACCAGACATTGCTCCCAATCTAAATCTGAAAATGATCCCTGTGGATAAGATACACCTTGGTTAACAAATGCAAATAAATTATAGTGTCTGGATTTAAGAATTCATATTATTTGGCACTACAGCTTGGAAATGTATTCCTTCCTGCCTCTAAAATGTAACAGATGACATGACATTCTAGAAAGAAGTAACATAACACTTAAGATTAAACTGCTCTGCAGAGAATTAGCTTTACACAAAAGATCTACAAATAACATTTAATCGGATAAGTGTCACACATAATGTAAAGGGAAGAAATAATGTTTTTATGATGAAAAACTTGACAGCTGCATGGCAATTCCACTTAAAATTGAATGTGGTGTATGGTACTTCTTGTACTGTGGCCCCTTGCTTTTTGTGCAGGTTTGGAAAGTCTTTTGGAGGTAATGGCTTACTGGCTTATAAAATACGATTTCAGTAATGTCATTGATGTGTTGCTTTAATCAAAAAGATATTAAAAACATGCATGCATTTTTTATTCAATTTATAAAAAAAATACAGATGTGTAGCACTGGACAGTGGTATAAAGTAGCTACAGAAGATTAATCCTTTTATTCTCCAGCCCTTTAATTTTACCTGCTCTAGAACTTAGTTGCATTTAGTATTTAATGTGATAACTGCAGGAAAAGATTGTGTAATCCATTGTAAGGGGGAGGCTGACAGTCCTTCAACCCTGTCTAAAATCCAAGTATTTTCTGAAACATCGTAAACCAGATACTATGTCCTGAATATAATGAAGGTGGATTAATTTCATCTTAACTCCATTCCTTCCAGCTGATATGTAGATAAAGCATTTGCATTGTAGTAAATCCTAAATTAACTTAAGTGACCTGATTGACTATAACATTAAACATCTCCTCATGCTAGATCTCCAGTAGTTTGGCTTTGCTACAGGTAGTCACTGTCTGATGTATCTAGAGAGCTGTCTAATGAATCTGGTTAACTTATTTGAAAAAGTAACACAAGCTGTTAACAGCCATGCTGCATGTACACATAGCATACCTTGACCTGGCCAAGGCCTTTTCACTAGACCCCATGTTAGCGTAGTAAGTTCAATGCATTGTAAACAGATTTCTGTGTGGGAGAATGGATAGAAAATTGGCTAAGGGACAGAACCGTACTGTGGGGGTAGCAGGTACCTCATTAAAAAGAGTATAAAGATAACTAGTGGTGTCTCACAGTGCCCCTATGTTTCTTATCTCCAGGCCACAAACCAAGACTTCTGGCTAACCTTTGCTGATGACTGCTGAGACTCATTGTTAAGTCACCTTCTGGCACCCAAGCCCTACAACAAGAATTTCCTCTTTTAGACACCTGGTGTGCTAACAACTGGCTTAAACTAAATGCTAAAAAAGTGTATCATAATCATAGTTGGTAAACCATCCCTTCCTGCAGCATGTGATATAGATTGTATCCCACTCCAAAATGAGAATGTTGTTAGAGACCTTGTTACTTAGATTAATTCCTTCAACTTTCATCATTCCATTATCAACAGTAGTCAGAAAGTCTTCCTACTTAGCACAGCTGATCACAAACAGAATGTCTTCCCAATCCAAAGAGGTCATTGTCACATTATATTCAACATTGATTACAGCAATTATTGAATGCATTGCCTCCTTGGGGTGTACCTCCTAGACCTACCAGCTAGAAACACCCAAAGGTTCTTAACTAAGAAGATGGAAGCTACCAAAAAAAGACTATAAGCACTGTAATTTGCCAGAAAAAGAAATCTTAACTCTTTACGAGCAGATAAATACAATAAGGTGGAAAGAGTGGTTCATTACAGAGCATCTTCTCCACCTCAGAAATAGACTCCCATTGTAAGTTAAGCAGTGTAAGAACTGGCCAATTGGATGGGTATTCACAAATTCACCCCGGACATAATTACTGGCCTGGCCCTTCTCAAGAAAGGGGTTTCAGTCTGAGGGTGGCTTTTGGCAAGGAGTAAATAGTTGCAAGACTCAATTGCTTTGCATTTCCTATGTTCCAAAATAATAATTACTGGAGACAACAAATTATTATTGTTAACTTGCTACTTTGATATTGATCAAGACAGTAGAAGGATTATATCCATTCTTCTTCATGGAACTGCTTATGGATGGGATTTGCTAACTCCACATGTTGTAAGCTAAATGCAACCCAATTGCTGTTGTACCACTGGAATTTTTTTAAAACACAACAGATATTCAGCAAACCATTTTTTATAAAGAAAAACATGCATTTATTCCACTAGGATCATATGTAAGTAGAGAACAATATAACTTATTTACACACTTTATACATAAATCTGGTAGATAAATTAATAAAACCCATAGATTCACTCTGTAATATTTTCTGTTTATAACCCCATTCCCCAAAATCGGATGTAAATCAACTGTATCTCACTTATTACTCTTCTTGGCAAGCTGAAATTTAGTTGCTGACTTTTAAATTTCATCTGCATTCTGTTATAAGCTAATAACTATGTCATGTCTTATTTCATTGATTTTAAATATGTTGACACTCAGGATAATGAATACTTATTTCTTTTTTTTATTCTCACCAGACACTGTTGTCCCTTTTTAGAGGCAATCCAGGAGCATTGGTTAAGTGACTTTCTGTGAGTTGCACATAGGCAAATGGTGGAAGGAATCAAACCCTGTATGGCAGGCTAAAGGAATCGGCCTCTTAGCAGCTGACAGGCTTAATCCTCTGTGCTAACTTCTTTTAACTTATACTCTTTTTAGAGCAGTGGTTGTTAACCTTCAAATCGGTTCGCAGTTCACTCTGTCAGATAATTATGTCTTAAAACTCCATTGATTTCAACCATTTAAGACCTGAATCCATCTGATAAAACATGGCATGTGTCCCATATTGTACTGAATCCCATTATGTGGCATACAGACAAAACAATTCCTGTATATTCTGCTAGTACACCTATCCCTCTTATTCCCTATGACTCTAATTTTGAACTAAAAGGTCAGATAAACCTCTAAATCTCTGCAACTACACATTTAATACTCTGCATTTTGTCCATTTAGTGAATTTCGACTGAGAAAAAAGGTAATACATTCCTCTAATTATAACTTGTTTTCATAACATTTTTATTTTGTAGCTTTAAATCTTCCATTACAAAATTATATTGGATAATGGAGAAACTGCAATGTCCTACTGTAGGCCAACAGTACTTGGGGCACAACCTTTATCATTTCTCTATTTCCCAGAAGGAAAATTTACACTATCAAAACCGAATTTCGGCCATTTCTGCAGCAGGCTACAGGCTGGCTTCCTCATATTTCGACTCTGGAGATTCCCTTTCATCATTATTCCTTATAACTTACAGTCATTACTTTGCATCAGTTCCAGTAAGTACTCAATATATTTTCTAGTATCCTTTGTTTTTTAAACAAGGCTTTTTTGAAAAATGGCAACGACAGCACAAAAGTTCAGTTTAAAAAATGTTATAAAGACAACCAATAACACTAAAACTCAAATAATTATAAACACATTCTCTGTGCATTACGTATTACAGAAATATATAAAATCCATAGAAAGTCAGGCATATGACTTTCTAATTAATAGTTATTTTCTGACATAGTCGTGTCCACTTATAGCAATATAGCCGTAGTAAAATAAGGTGCTCCATGGCAGTTGCAAATGAATCAAAAATTCCTGTCATTCAAAAGCAACCTGGTTGCAACTCCCCACTAGTTGGAACTCCCCTTCATTATCTTCAATATAATTGTTATTCAAGAGTTAGCCATGCCACTGGATCAGTCTTATTTGAATTCCCTTAATACTTCCAAGCATTTTAGAAACCCATGTCATTTGTCCTAGAACATTTTTTCTAATTCTGTATACTGGTCCTTCCCCTGCTGTACCTAAGGAGGCAATGAAAATCTGTAGCCCACTTGCCTCTCCTCAGGTAGAATTCCTGATTCACCTGCCATCTGCAAAAGGCTCAGTTTTGCCACTATTTTCCTTCTTTATGTACCTTCAGCTTGTGCTAATTCCGCTTCCATCAGATCCTTCATAATCCCATACGCATTCCGGTTCTGTGTTAAAGCTTTCTGTTTCCATTTCTTTATAATAGATTTTTTTTAACTGCAAGCAAATATAAACCAAGTAGTAGCGTCCCTTCTACTCTTGCATAACCCAAATTGCCACATCCCCCCAGCCTACCACAAACAGTGAGAAAGACAACTCCTTCAAGGACTACCAACTTTGGTGGGCTAATCCATTTAAACTATTTTTCAAGTTCTGTAGTTGTGAGTACTCCCAAAATAAGTGAACCTGGTATTTCCAAACACAAGACTGAAGATTCACAGTAGGGAAGATAGTGGATATCTTAGCTGGTGTGTAACAGCAATTAAAAAGACATTGTCATCCAAAAAATCTAAACTTCCTAGATTTATTGGCATGTCTATACCCCAGACCTGAGTTGGTATGAACTGCTAGAAATTATTCTCACAAGACAATACCTATTTGTCTGTTAATGATATCCTTGCATCACTTAGCATACTATGTAAAGAACTAGCTTATTCCCTACCTGCATATTCTGAAGATCTGGCCTCAACCCACCACATGATCCATAGACGCCATTCTTTTTTGCAAGACTGATACTAGCCTTTAACCATCATTTTCAGACTTTCAAAGGCAGGTCTAACTTCAGAACCCACCTTGTACACACTGGTAAAGTATTCCCAGAACTTCATTCTCTCCACCATTAAAAGAGCTCCCCAAAACTGAAACTTGAGGATATGTTCTAGTAACTATCTGATTGGAATAACCAATATAGTCCTATCCATTACCATTTTAGAGCATAGATGTCTTCAATCCAATTATCTGTCTTTGTCAATTTGAAAACCCTACCAGTTGCCTTCTATATATAGCTTGCTACAGCCCACTCTGTGCCTCTGCTGTCATTTCCTGAAGGTCTAAAACATCTTTAAATATAATAAGAGTTAACCCAGTTGTTTGGGATTTGTAAACTTATGTGGACAGTAATTTAGACCAACATTTGTCTGTTGTTGTAAGAAAGTCCTTCTGTATTGCACAGCTAATAAAACAAAGGGATTGTTTGTAGATCTACAGATGTCATTGGCCCCTTTACGCAGCCCTCATTAGACCAGTCATTGAATATGTAATGCCCCTTTTGGCATGTTTCTGTCCAGACACATGGAACAACTAGAATGCCCACGGAGATATCTTACTAAAAGGACACAAGGCCTAAACAACATGTACTACATGGACCAACTCAAAACTCTGTCACTATACTTGGTATCCTATAGACTGCTAGGAGGTGACCTGCGCCTGGCATACAAGGCATCCTCTGACCCATTACTGATTGATTTGCTGTACATCTGCAAGTCAAATGGCATCAGAAATACTCAGTCTAGGGATCAAACCCCCTTCTGCAACATCAACAGAACAGTTTAAAGGGACAGGTATATAGGTATATTTTGCAGAACTTCTCATCCACATAAAACAGTTATCCCTGTCCATTTTTGAGTTCAACATAGATCTATGGATGGGAAACGGAAAACTTACCCAAGGACTGCCCCCAGTACTACTAATGGACAGATGCAGCTCCTAAATGCTTTATCCCATACATGGGTCTCCTCAAATTAACTATGATATGATCCCATTTATTCTCAATGGGGTACTATATAGTTATTGACCATAGGATAGGCAAGGCCAATCTATAACCAAATGGGATAGGTTATTTTGAGCACAAAAAGGGAAACTAGATAAGCTTAAAATGACCTGCAAGGGCAGCTAGCCTTGTACTTACCTATGATCTTAAGAACCTATTATCAGAGTCATTTGCTAATGCAGGTGCCAGTGGCTTCCAAACTTGATTATAAACATTTGGGATTGAGATGTACTGTTTTCAGAATGATAGCCGGTTATATACCATTCACTACTTCCCTATACTGTAAGAAGAGATAAAGGCTCCCAAAATATTCTCTGTTTTTCCCTGGCCCACAAACATAATAGCTAATTTTTGCAATGAAGTCACAGCCTGTTTTGGAGGGATCTGGAGAATTTCATAGAATGTGTAAATAATGAGGGGCAAACATATCCCAGTTAACTACCTGTACTCTCTGTTATATGTCCAAACATAATCCTTCCTATTCCCTTAAATCTTTAGCTTTATCAAGTATTAACTTTTTAAATTAATTTTGACATTTGTTTCAATATTATTCCCAGAAATCAATCTCGGGTGTTTAAGTTGGGTGTTATTATTTATTTATTTAACATTTGTTTACCAGGAAAGTCCAACTTGGAACAAAGCCAATTTTCATCAGAGGCCCAGGAAGAAAATGCTCCAGATGCATGTTTTTGTAATGTGGGAGGAAACTGGAGTACCTGGAGAAAACCCACACGAATGCAGGGAGGACATGCAGACTCTGCACAGAAGGCACTCCAGTGGAGAATCAAATAGGAGAGCCTCTTGTTGTGAGGCGACAACGCTACTGCTGCACTACTATGCCGTCCTATTATTATTATTCAGGAAGGGAGAGTAATGCTTAACTCTTCGTTCACTCCATAGTTCAACTTGATTGTTCTTGTTTTGTCCATATTACTCATCTTCAGCTAACATAATGAACTATTACAAAAAAGCAAAGATTAATTGTAAATCTCTCTTCAGGTTATTGAGGGAAACCAGCACATTGTCTGCATCTGAGGAAATTTTTCTTTCTTGTGCAGCTATTGTGAATCTGTTGAAATCAGCTTGCCTTGTCTTAAATGCCAATGACCTTAAAATGTAAGGCAGACAAATTGGGGATAAAGAGCAATCCTTTTGGGTTCTTCTCACAAGTGCAACAGGAGATAAACCAGCCACCGAGCTGTACTCAGTCATTCCTATCACTGTTCAGAAATTCCATCAGCCCAAAAAAACTGAAGGAAAATCTGTAGCCTTCAGTATCTCTGGTAGGAAGAGCGAACTGACACAAAGCACTGCTCAGTATCAGTATTGGTCAACAAACCCAGGAGCCCTGATCAGCTGCACCTTCTAATATTAGAGTGTGTCAAAAGTAGCTCTATCAGTGATGAATCGAGACAGCCATATGAATCAAGTTGGATAATATTGAAACTAGTCTGTTAGCAGAAATAGTTACAAAGAGCTTTCATTAGTGATTCAGCATTGGTATTGGATGGTGTAAACACACAAATTTGGATCTTTATCCTGCTTAAGAATAACTGAAATAATAGTTTGCAAGTTTGAGGATGTAGGGGAGCTTGCCCCATCCCCACCTGTTAGAAAAAAAGGAGAGTAGCACTGTTCTGCATTTTTTTTTTTTTGTAATTCTGGGACTTCCACTTAATATGCCTTGGAATTACAATAGGTAGCCCTGTTTCACATATATTTGTAATAGTGCTGTCATGTACCTTTTCTGTCTCTGATGGAGACCCGAATGTTTTAAATTTGCCGGAAATTCTTGAATTTCAAAGCTCTTATGGCTTGATGGAGTGGGTCTGCTTTTTTAACACATGTAAAAGGTTTCACGTAACACTCTGCCCCTGGACTACCTTCTGTTAATCTCACTTTGGCCTTCAGAAGTTCATGTTTGACTGTTTTGCATTACTATTCAATACTGAGATTTTCAGACCAGTGTATGATTTTACCCAGTCTATGAAAGCCTGCTTAAAGAAATCCCATCCTTTATTCAGGTTGGCATTTGGAAACCAACAATTCATTAAAAAAAAAAGGCGATCTTTCTGAAGTTCCTTCCCCTGCAGTAATGCACGTTCAACCTCCAAAATTTATCTTCCACTTGATGGTTTTCAACTTTTATAGATATCAAAGCATGGCTAGTCATTACTCTAGAATGAGTGAAGACTTTTTCTCACAAATGTTTAAGCACCTTAAAATTAAAGAATTTACCTACCTACCTAACCTAAAGAAGAAGAATTTAAACCGGGGGGGGGGGGTTATATAATATAAGTTCCTTTATAGCTGTTAAGCAGCCTATGCATATCTACTACTGGCCCCATCATACCTTTAATAGTGCCTGTAGTATTCATTCTGTTCTGAAGAAACTTTAAACTTTCTGGGATCAGTATGCTCCTCATCTGTGTTTAATACCACATTCTACTTACCACCCAGCATTTAATCCTTCCTGATAATGAAACATGTCTAGGTATCTTCAGTGAGTCAAAATAGGGTGCTTCTGGGGACAGATAGGCATTAACTAATATTACCTTTGAACTCTTCAAACTGTCTCTAGCAGTCACAAAATACTCATCATTATCATAGTGTACGTCCTCAACTATAAATGAGATGTCCCTTTTAAACAAGATCATTACTCATCTACACATTCCTTGATCATGTGATGTACAATACCCAAGAGAAAAGCCAAATTTACAGAGCTTAGCTTGCTCCAAGTCAGTGAAATGGTTTTCCTGTAAATAAGGTATATGTGGGTTGACCTTTCCTGTATAAAATAATGTCCATGATCACTTGGTTGTGTTATAGACAATTAATATACCATGAATCAATAACCAGTGTCATAATTTAAAGTACTAGTGCCATTCTAAATCACCCCCCCTCCCAATAAAGTAGTTGTATTGTCAGGTAGAACCCAGCATCCCATAAAATCATGCCAACAAGAATACCCCCCCCCCCAAAGCACTTCCAGAAAGATCTGGGCAGGACTGCACTACCACATTTTCAAGCATATTCTCCAAAGGTTTATATCAAATGCATATTCGTAATACAACCAAGAGAACGTTTTTAAAAAAGTTAAATCTTTGCTTAAAACTAAAAATTAAAGAAAAAGGAATAACTATGTACACATAAAGAAAATACGTCAGCGGTCAATTAAAAAAAAACCTCTCAATTAATGGAGAACCTCATAAAAATGAGTGAAAGTAGGACCCCCCCCCCCCCCCACTTATGGGAAACAAATTCTCCATCTCACTTGTCATCAAGTAAATAAGATATAGGAATGCAGTGATAAAATACAAACACTCCCTGTTGCCCATTCCCTTATTTTGCAGTCACCTTTACCTGAAACTGGAATAGGCTTTCACCTTAGGTTTTTTTGGTTATAGAGTTTAATTGTTGCTTAGATCTCTGTTGAAACTGTTGTCTCACTGTTCTGAGAGACTGATCTGCAGATATACAGAGATGAGTATATTTTTTGGTTTTAGTTTGTACTATTAGTTGTTGCTTAGATCTCTGTTGAAACTGTTTTGTCCCACCCACCTTCCATATTTTTGGTTTGTAGTTTAAATTTGGTGGCTTTTGCAGTTGCCCGCCCCACTGTAGATTTGATCTGGGACACTCCCCCATTCCCATCTCTTTGCCACATTCTACCTAATAATCTCTTTCTGCACTTGCTTTTAGTTCCTTTTAATTGAATTGAATTTTTAAACTGTGTTTGGTGTAATATTGCTACATACTCAAATGTGCTAGCTTGCACTGCATGTGAATTGTTTTTACTACTGTTTTTGCTACTCTTCTGTAAGTAAAAAAAAAAAAAAAAAACTGTAAGCCTGTTTCCTACCTTTCCTGTAACTAGTGTTCCAGATACAGATTTGCTGTATCCAGGACTGTATGTAAGCTTCTGAGCCCCCCCCCCAAGCCTTTCTGTGTTGGAGGGAAGCCTTCTAGCTTATCAGTGTGAGTGGTAAGCACTAGGTAACCTATCTACCACAGAAGGAGTGGTTCTGGCCCAGAAATTGTAGTTACTGGCCATTTGGGCAATCTGTTCCATCTCTCTCAACTTTCTGATTTGAAAGCCTGCATTTGCACTTGTTTCTGTCCTGTAACTCGTCTAGTGCAGATACAGATTCTTAGTTTTAGCACTTAAATTTGCTTATTCATGCTCAGCACTTGATCAGAACTTGTAAGCACTAAATAAGCTACTAATTACTATAGCACTCAGTCTTCCTCATTACCTAGAGGAAAAGAGTTTTTTTACCTACTTTTCTCACTTGCTTAGAGAAAAACAGCTCTTGTACTCACTTTCCTCACTTATCTAGAGGAAAATAGTTTTTTATTCAGGCATGTCCAAAGGTCAGCTCCCAGTGTTCTCTCCTGTCTATCTGATGAATCTGGACATCTTGAGGCAATGTAGAAATTGCCTCATGTACATAGACAACCCTCTCCTCCTACCACTAAGACAGAAGTGGTGAACTTCATGACACCCATGCAGATGGAAATACAGTTACAACTGCTGAATCCAACACAAATGCACTCTATAAGCACTTACACCAGTGCATGGATCGTGCTATCCCAAACAGAACCAAGACGCTATCCTCCAAAAAAAGGAAGCCAATCTGGTGGTCCCCTGCCATAAACAAACTCTACAACAGAAGGAAGAAACTGTTGCAAAAGAGAGTAAAATCCCATGAGTGGAAGAGCTCCCTGATCAGCCTCAGTAAGAAGCTGAGATCCCTTATAAGATCGTCCAAAGCTAGCTACGAAAACAAAATCGCCACTAATTCCAAGGACAACCACAAAGCATTCTATAGCTATGTCAAGAATCCCGATGGTAATACCCAGATCTGCCCTGAGTTACAGCACAAAGACAAGAAAATTACAGAACCAACTGATATTGCCAACATCCTGGCAAATAGGTCCAGTGCTAACTTTACCCCCCCCCCCTCACCCCCTAAAGGGCCCATATCTATACAGGAAGAATGCAGAGTCCCTGTAATCACAACTACGCAGGTAAAAGCTGCACTCTCTAAAGCAAAAAACACAGCATCCATGGGAATGGACAACATCCCAGGCTGCATTTTACACGAACTTCAGAACGAACCGGCTCTCCACTTAAGCACCATGTTCAATAATAGCCTCGCATCAGGCTTTGTACCCACTGAATGGCGCACAGCAACAATTATCCCACTCCACAAAGGGGGAGCCACCACTGATCCTGGGAACTATTGACCTATTAGCCTGACTAGCCTGGTCTGCAAGGCCATGGAACGTATCATCATGGAACTCATAAACAAAGACATTGGTAACCTCCAAACTCTGGATCCCACCCAGTTCAGGTTTGTGAAAGGCAGATCATGCCTCCTGAACCTGATCGACTTTTTTGAGGCAGTCACCAAAGCCATAGATGAGGATAAGGTGGTTTACACAGCCTATCTTGACCTCGCCAAGGCTTTCAACACCATCCCCCATTCTGGAATTATAGCTAAACTCACTAAACTAGGTATAAATCCCTACATCACAAGATGGGTTGCCAACTGGCTCACTGACAGAACCCACACTGTAAAAGTTGCAGACTCCAAATCTGACCTCAAAGCAGTGACAAGTGGAGTACCACAGGGTTCCATCCTGGGACCTCTCCTGTTTGGTATCTACTTCTCTGAAGTACAGGCTAACACAGAAGGCCTCTGGCTAATGAAGTTTGCAGATAACTGCAAACTAGGAGCCATAGTCAAGTCCCCAAATGATGTGGACATCCTACAGAAGGGCCTCGCTGAGACAGATGCCTGGTGTCAGAGCCATGGCCTCAAGCCCAATGCCAATAAGTGCATTGTCATCCCTTTTGGTAAAAACTCTGTACCCATGAACTACCACATAGGCAGCAATCTACTGAACACCGAATGCGTGATGAGACCTTGGGACCCAGGTGGACAGTAGTCTCTCCTTTGATAGCCACATCGCCATAGTAGTCAGGAAGTCCTTCTACATGGCACACCTCATCATAAAAGGGTTCTCATCCAGGAAAAAAGAGGTCATTGTTCCCCTCTACTCGACACTCATTAGACCCATTATAGAGTACAACGCCCCTTTTGGAATGTACCTCAAAAGACATCTGCAGCAGCTGGAAAGGCCACCGAAGTATCTCACAAAGAGGATTACTGGCCTCAAACAAATGCCCTACACTGACCGCCTCAAAAAACTTCAGCTTTACTCCGTAGCATATCGCCTACTCCAAGGTGATCTCTGCCTAACATATAAAGCTATGTCTAACCCAGAGCTGTTGGAGATGCTACACCTAAAGAAATCCCAATCCCTCCGAGCTACACGCTGCAGGGACCTAAATCTTGTCACCACAATAAACAGGACATGCTGGAGGGATAGATTCCTGTCCCACAGACTTCCCATACTCTGGAACAGGCTACCCATCAATGTCAAGCAAAGTTCTTCATTAGCACTCTTCAAGAAAAATTTTGATGAGTGGATGGAAATAGGAAATACACCCCGGGGATCACTTCTGTGTCTCTGCTCAACAGTGACACAGGAAAATAACTTTCTTGGGTGGCGTAAGCCAGGGAACCTTGTTGGCTAAGCTTACGTAGGCCCTTGGGCCGATAGCCTAGTACCTACCTACCTACCTATGAACCTATGAACTCTGGTAAACAGTCTCCCAAATTGAACTTAAACAGAAAAAGCTACAATTACTTGTCTGTTGAAATCCTTACTGCCAGAGGGCTTCAGCAGTTGAGTCCTCCAATGCCTGACATAAAATACTACATAACTTCAGTGTCGTATGAAATATCAGTCTTTAGAAATCTTCTTGACACAGCAAAATAAATGCCCAAAGCTGAGATAGTACAGCACAAAATGAATGTGGAGAAGAAAAAATGTCACTCTGGGAGTGTATCCTCTGTACCAACTGATTTATTTAATCTGATTTAATAGGATTTAGCCATTGGAACAATTAAATAGCAACTACCAAATTACTTTTCAAGACCTGAGCCTAAAATATCATTATTCTGCTAGCAGTCATATAAGTAATTGCAGCCTTTTTTATACTGCGGTGGTGGTGCTGTGGTAGCGTTGTCGCCTCACAGTAAGATGTTGTCCTGTTCGATTCTCAGCTAAAGCGTCTTCTGTGTGGAGACGTGCATGAATGGGCGTACCTTCGTTGAAGGTTGTGCGTCAGGGCCGGCAACTCGGCACATAAAAATCTACTGCCAATCATTAGCGGACTGGAGTTCCATTGTGGCGACTCCTAACCGGGAAAGGCCAAAAGACACAACAACAACAATTAACAGCTAAAGCCACTCTTTTTCATCTTTTGTTTGAATAACAGGAAAGGCTCACAAGCTCTTGTGGTTACATTTTCAGATAACCTAGAGTCCTCCAACAGAGAAGAGGCTCATTGATTTGGGTCTTGTGGAGATACAGAGAACTTCTTTGCTGCTCAGTGTATCCTTCAGGAAAGTGAAAATAATTGTAGCATGAGGTAAGGAAACCCTCAGCTGTGTAGGATACAGAAGATAGTACCATAACTGTAACACCTACAAATCCTTATTGCAGGCCAGAACACAGATCTCCAGGCTCTTTCATGAGCTTACTAGTCTTGATTGCATCCTGTTTTCAGCCATTTTTGATTATTTTTTTTCTGTTGTCCACAAATTTGTAAGGAGCTTCTTAACCATTGGATAGCACTTAATTAACTTCGGCCAAGGGAATTTAAACTGCACATACTGTGGCATAAATATGCTATGCGCACTGTCAAATTTAATAAGCTATGGAGGCAGCAGAGTCCATTCAGAAAGCGTCTGACACATGAACCACAGGGAGAAATTACCAACTGCTTTTTGCAAGATACCAGTAAATCTTAAATTGTCCCTGTGGGTTCTATTCTGTAGAATAATAATCATAATCCTCTAAGAGAAGGAAACCAGTTTTGTGGACCCCTGCAATAAACAGGCTATACAATAGGAGGAAACTAGTTAAGCAAAAAAGCAAATCCCAAGAAGGAAAGACATCCCTGATCAGTATCAGTAAGAAACTGAGGTCCCTCATGAAATCATCCAAGGCTAACTTCAAAAGAAAAATAGCCAAGGATTCAAAAGATAACCACAAAGCCTTCTTTAGCTATGTTAAGAATCTAAGTGGCAACTCGCAGATATGCACTGAACTAGTGCAAAATAGCACAAAATATACTGAACCTACTGATATTGCCAACATCCTGGCAGATAGCTTCAGTGCAAACTTCACCCACCTCTCACCTCCAAAAGGGCCCACAACAACACCGGAAAAGTGTAGTGTCCCAAAAATCACAGACGTATAGGTGAAAACATCTCTTTCGAAAGCCAAAAACACAGCGTCAGTGGGACCAGATGGTGTCCCAGGCAGCGTCTTGCACGAACTACAGAACTAACTAACCCCCCACCTAAACACACTGTTCGACCTCAGTCTCTCCACAGGCTACGTGCCCATAGAATGGTGCACAGCAACGGTTATTCCTCTCCACAAAGAGGAGTCACAACTGACCTTGGTAACTATCGCCCCATAAGCCTGACTTGCCTGGTCTGCAAGGCTAGGGAGCCCATCATCATGGAACTCATTAACAAAGACATTGGGAACCTCCAAACACTTGACTCGACCCATTTCGGCTTTGTTAAGGGCAGATCATGCCTACTAAACCTGGTTGACTTCTTCGAGACAGTCACCAAGGCCATAGACGAGGGAAAGATGGTTCACACAGCCTACTTTGACCTCGCCAAGGCTTTCGACACCATTCCTCACTCTGGTATTACAGAAAAACTCACCAGCCTGAACATAAACCCCTATGTCATGAGATGGGTTGCCAACTGGCTTACAGACAGAACTCACACGGTAAGAATAGCGGGCTCCAGGTCCGACTCTAAACCAGTCACAAGTGGTGTCCCGCAAGGCTCGGTCCTGGGTCCCCTACTGTTCGGCATATACTTCTCAGAAGTACAGGCAAACACAGGAGGACTATGGCTAACCAAGTTCACCAATGACTGCAAACTGGGAGCCATAATTGACTTTCCGGCTGACATGGACATCTTCCAAAAGGGCCTTACTGAGATGGACACCTGGTGTCAAAGTCATGGCCTCAAGCTAAATGCCAAAAAAAGCATAGTCATCCCATTTGGGAAAAACAAAACACCCACGAATTACCACATAGGTGGCAGTCCCCTTAATACAGAAGAGGTAATAAGAGATCTGGGGACCCAGATAGATAGTAATCTCTCCTTTGACAATCATATTGCCAAAGTAGTTAGGAAATCCTTCTATGTGGCCCATCTAATTACTAAATTGTTCGCATCTAGAAATAGAGGTTATAGTGCCCCTCTGCTCATCACTCAATCAACCCATCATAGAGTACAATGACCCATTTGGGATGTACCTCACAAGACACTTCCAACAGCTGGAAAGACCACAAAAGTACCTCACCAAAAGGATTACTGGTCTCAAACATATGTCCTATGCAGCCCGACTGAAAAAACTCTGGATGTACTCAGTGGCATATCGCTTACTCAGAGGTGATCTCTGCCTGACTTACAAAGCCATGTCCAACTCAGAATTGATGGACATGCTCCACCTAAAGAAATCCAAGTCACTGCGAGCCACGTGCTCTAGTGAGATAAACCTCACCACAGTAATAAATAGAATATGCTGGAGGGATAGATTCCTGTCACAGAGACTCCCCATGCTTTGGAACAAAATTTCAAATTACATCAGGCAGAGCCCCTCACTAACACTCTTCAAGAGAAACCTTGATGAGTGGATGGGTAACAGAAAAATACACCCCTGGGATCACTTCATTGGCTCTGCTTGACAGAAGATCAGTTAATTAATCAATGGGGTGGCAAATGCCGACACACACTGGCTAGGCTTATAAATGTCCTTGGGCAGATAGCCTAGTACCTACCTATGAACCTATAGTTTCTATGTGCTCTGACTTCACCTCTGTGGTTCCATCCTCTTTAAGGTATTCATATCAAAATCTGTCTCAAGCAGATGTTCTGTGTGAGTGATTTGTGTCTGTTTGATACCTCTTAACTCTTTCATTGTCTCGCTTTGTATATTTCTGGAGTGTAGAGTGTAATTTTTTGAAGTTCAGACATAATCTGTTCTAGCCCTTGTGAAGGCTGATCTGACACCTCTGATTTAAAGTCTAGTATTGTATAAGACCTCTCCAGTGCTTGCACTCCACCAGGATGGTCGGGGCTGTTGCTGAGTATTTCCCTTGTTATCTTCTTTTCATTTAGACATTACTTACACAATTATCCCATTAACAGGGAATACAGTCTAATGACTGTTGAAAAAACTGTAGATTGATGATTCTGTAATTTACATTTCAGCTTGCTCATTATGCCATTTATTTTACTGGGTGATAGAGCAGCAAACAGCGAGTTAACTTTTCCATCTTACCAGGTGTGCTGTTTCACATTTTGAGAAAAACTGCTTATAAATGTAATTTTTCTTTATGGAGAGTGCTGTGGACTGCAAAGCACAAACTTTCGTATATGTTCTCATCACAAAGTGTTTTCTTTGCAGTCATGCAGTTTTATCTGAAGAATTCCAGTGGGATAGGTATTCCAAGCAGTTATTCATGTATAAGGAGGAGGAAGTGATGTTAATATAAGATGCTCCTCACCAGGACAGATTCTTTGGATGTAAAATATCATATCATGGTGATAGTACTCATGTGGCAGCAGCAAATACATTACTTTTCCTTAAAAATGTTAAAAAAATGAAGCATGTTAAATTTGCAGAATTTCTGATACAGTCAACCCTTGCACATTCCATACATTTATCCTAATAAGCTTTACCCAATTTTGAGTGGAATGTTTCGTGAGCTTTTTTAAACAGTTTTGTGGTTGAGTTGTGTAGCTGGACTTCTCATCCTTTGAGGGTTTTAGACTGAGGTGTGAAACGCACATACCAGCTGAAGGTTTTTAGTTAGAATGGTCGGTTATGTCTGTTTTGCAAAATGCAGCATTTTCTATGGACTTCCTAGCATGACATTTTGCATGTTTGAGACTGCAAGATGTGATCGTGACAAGCAGTGTTTCAGTACGAAGGCAGGTGAAAAGGCACAAAGTATTGGTGTCATATTCAAGGCGGGAAAAAGAAACATAGTTACTTGCCAGTGATAAGATGAGGGCTGAAATTGAATAGTCAGCAACTGATTGTATAGGTATCAGTAAACTAAGAGGATTAAGACTGAAAATGTCTGGATAGATGAACACTTCAGTAGAATAATACTTGAGCCACAAGATATTTGTATTCTAATGAGTATAGTTCAGATGCAGTACAGCTTTTTTGAAATAATTTGAGATCTGATTTTGTCTTTTCTGTCCACCTCAACCTGTGGGTTATTGGATCCAATTGTATCTGAAGCCGGCGGCTTAGACTCTGATGCTCCTCCATTAATGCACCGCCTCTCTGACTCTCCGTGTGATCTTTGAAGCACCTTTGGGATAAGCAGCTTTTTTGTTATAATTATCTTTCTCCTCTCATCTACTTGTTATCTTAGTTTAGTCTTAGTGATTTTCCTACAGGAAAGTGTTTCTTGGCTTTTTTGGTAGTGTTTTTTTTTTTTTTGGTTGATTTGTTAAGTCTCAACTGGTGTGTAGACCTTTTTACCACCATTTTTCTCTGAGTGGTTCTATTTTTCTATATGAAAAAATAAAGGCTTTATATCTGTTTCTTCCCCTTTTGCCTTACTCCTAATGTAATTTTTGTAGTTTGTGTGTGTGTGCATGTGTGTGTAAATATATATATATATATATATATATATATATATATATATATATATATTTGGGCAATTTCTCATCTTTGAACTATGGAGAAAATGGCTTTAGACTTCAAGAAATGTGTGAGGTGCGGATACAGATTGCCCCCCCCCCCCAGAGTCGCATAATAAGTGTTTATAATGTCTAGATGAGTCCCACCTAGATACTGATTGCCAGGTTTGTTCTGTCTTTGGGCCCAGAGCCGTCATGGACCAACAGACTGAGTTGGTCTTTAAAGGATTGTTGCTGCCATCTTTCTGAAGTCAAGTTCTTTCATCCTCTTCCTCTACCAAAAAAGTCAGGGGAAAAAAAGAGAAGGAGAGAGAAAGAGAGTGAGAGATTTGATAAAGAAAAGGAGACAGCTAGATTAAAGACGAGAGAGGATTGTAAATGCTGCTGTTCTTGTCTCAAGGGTCAAACAGACATGAAGACCCAAAGATCTTTGGTTTCTCCAGTTCCAACTCAAGATGTGTCAGTAGTAGCCATTCGGCACCAATCACCTCCTGTTAGGGTTCCGAGCTCTGAGTCATCTGGCTGTCTCATCTTGAGCATCCCAAGTCCCTTTCTGATGGCTATTTCTGTTTCTGATAGGCTACACTCCCTCTACATCCTGATAACTCCCACTCGAGTTTTCACCAGAGCTACCTCATTGAATCCAGGAGTCACCTTTTTGGATTTGGTAAGCATCGTTTTCTCTACACAAATCCAACAAGCCATCTTTTATGTTGTCTAGATCTGCCAAGTCTACCTCAGAGTATCAAGGGTTCCAATTTGCAGTGATTTGTGCACACCTTCTTGAAAGCACAGATGGACCTTGGGATCATCCCCTCACCTTTGGCTCTGAGGGTGTAGGTTTCCCTACCTTTGGCTCCTACTCTAACTGTTCCTTTCTGACCAATCCCTCAGTGCCAAGGTCTGTGGCTCAGCCTATGCCATATCCTTCCCCTTTGTTGGTGCCAGCAGCTTGGCTACCTCAGGCGCTGGCATCTTCTTTGATATTTTAGACTCCAGTTGAGTGCATCTCAGAGCAGCAGTTTTGGGGACAAGGTCCTGAAGTGTGGATTGACTCAGACTTATTGAGCTGTCCCTTACCTTGGGCACTTCTGCCTTAGCTCAGCTCCAGTCTCAATGTAGTATCTGACAGGATTGGCATTGGGCACCATACTTCTCTTACATCTATAGATTGCTGAGCTGCTAGGCTCAGCCATCAAGCCTCTGTAGCGGCAGTCAACATTATGGAAAGGATCTTTTCTCACTCCAAGACTGGGAGTTTTGTTACTAAGTCAGATCTGTTCTTATCCTGTCATCCATCTGGCACCTCAGGCATGCACCGGTTAGCTCTGGGATAGCCCAAACCATTAGACTTGGAGCAGCCCACAACTAGGGACTTGCCTGCTACTTCAGTATCCACTCTATCTTCTTCTTCTTCTCCACAGGAGGCACATATGAAGAAGAAATGCAAGAGGAAACATCTAGACTCCCCTAAAGAATCTCTCTCCGAGGATTCTGACCTCATTGAAGATGAAGGGTCCCTGGTGTCCCTCCCCCCTGCGCAGACACCTCCTTTGGCAGTTTACTAGAATTAATGAGATGTGGGGGTAAACTTCCCAAGCCCCTTCCTCGGAGGAGTTTTTTTTTTTTTTTAAGACTTTGGCATGGGCCCCTTCACATTGTGGGTGGACCCCTTCTGGATGCCCTTATCAATTTGGCGTCTTAGATGGCTTGAAGAGAACCTGGCATGATGGAAACAGTCCCCCCCCCCAAACAGGCAAGATATTACAATATATTAGTTCTTCCCTAGGATAGGTCTTTTTGAAGTAAAGGCTCTTTGGTGGACACTACTGCCACCAAGAAGGAACACTGTGAAGAAAGTTCTACAGTCCATGCCCCAAGTAGAGAATCACAGGCCCTGGACCATTTCAGGAACTGCACTTATGCTTCAGACACATTTTCTCTGTGTGCGCTGAGCTGTTTAGCCCACCTGACTAGACTACAAAGAGATCTTTTTTATGAGATGTCTGAGACAGCAGTACAACAGTCTCCAGAGGCCCAAAAGTCTTTAGAGGCTCAGTTGTCTACAATGTTAGCCATTTCAAATGTTTCCATGAGGCTTCTTTTGAATGCTGCATATGATACAGATTGCCCAGCAGGCACCAGCATTGCTGTTCTTCCCAGCAGGCAAAGGCATCCTTTCTAAATGCCCCATTTGATGGATCCCTCTGTGTGGATCTAATTTAAAAGATATATTAACCAGGAGTGAACAAAAAGGTAATACTTTGTCTGCCGCAGGAATCGATTTTTTCCAACAAAGGACCTTTTCCACGAACCAGATGGGGGGTGACATCTCTTTTTTCATAAAACACAACCGTTTTTCCTGGACACTCTGAATGAAGGAGCCTCTCCCAATGGCAGGTGAACGTCAGTGGATGCTACCCTAGAGGCATCCACATTCCACACATTAGGTCTTCTAGAGACCCTTCTCCCATAAGCCTCTCCAGCACCTCTGAATGATTGTACAACTGCTGCAATCTGGAGGCAGTTAGGGGTTCTTGGCTTTCCATTCTGAAACTTGGGAGGACATTACTTCAGACGCTTGAGTGTTGAGAGTCATTTCCAGAGGTTACTTCATACCTTTTCTGCACATTGCAAATGAAAGTCAGAGATCCTTTCCTGATGTCTCACCCCAGCAGTGAAGGGAAGCAGCAGTACAGATCCAGAAGCTGAAGCTGCTCTTGAACCAAGTAATCTAAGAGATGCCACCAGACTAAAAAAAATCTGGGTTCCACTCAAGATTCTTTTTAGTGCCAAAGAGAAACAAGAACCTCAGGTCCACTTTGGACCTTAGCAAGCTAAACAACTATGTGAAACAGAACAAATTCTGGATAGTGATGGGTTCAGCCTGTTCTTCCTCTTCTGAGGAAAGACACCTGTATGTGCTTGGTGGACCTCAAGGATGCTTACTGTCACATAAAGATGGTGAAGCATTCCAGGAGATTTCTGTACTTCCAGCTTGGATCCGGCCATTACCAGTCTCAGTTTATTTAACATTTGTTAACTGGGAAACTCTGACTTGGAACAAAGCCAATTTTCAACGGAGGCCTGGGGAGAAAGGCTCAAGATGCATGTTTTGTAACATGGAAGAAAACTGGAGCACCCGGAGGAAACCCACACAAACGCAGGGAGGACATACAGACTCCACACAGAAGGCACCCCAGCCGAGAATCGAACCAGAGAACCAATTGCTGTGAGGCGACAACACTACTGCTGCACCACTGCACCGTTCTCAAGCACTGCCCTTTGGGCTCACCACAGCCTCCCCCTATGTTCAAGTGTATGGCACTGGTAGCCGCATGGCTCAGATTGCAGGGATTCTGGACCTTTCCTTACCTGGATGGATGGCTTCTTACAGTGGCCTCAATGGCATCTTTAATCTGGGTCAGGATATATCCGCTTCAGTTGTGTGTATCCTTGGGCATCACAGTAAACTAGAAGTCCTACCTAGAAGAATCATGGAATTCATCAGATGCCATCTGGATACTACCAACCAAATTGCCAGTCAGGTTCTGAACTCTGTAGAGGCTGCCAGCTTAGTTCTTTGACTCCTTGGCATGATGACTGCAGCTCTTTGTCTTGTGCTGTTGGTCAGATTTTACATAAGGGGTCATCAGTGGACTTTGTCATTCCAGTGATCCATTTCTCCTCATCCTATGAACTTCCCTATTCTTCTTATCAACATATGCCACAGGCAGATTGCATGGTGGCTGGATTCACAGTAAGTTCTGGTGGATTGTCATTTTTTCCTCTAAGCCCAGGCCATAGTTACTATGGACGCTTCCCTCTTGGGGTAGGGGGTCATCTTGAAAGGAAGATGGCTCACGGTACCAGGTCCCCATCAGAGACTCATCTTCATATCAGTGTCTTGGAGATGAGCAGTCCTGCTAGTATTGCAGTCTTTCCAGAACTTCTTCTTTAACAGTGTGGTAGCCATTCAGACTGACCACACAACAATGGTTTGGTACATAAAGACGCAAAGCAGAATCCACTCATATAATTTTTGTCAAGAGGCCATGAGAGTATGGAAGGGGCTAATGTCCTCCCAACTCTTTCTAATAGAAGCACACATCCCAGGGAAATGCAACATTCTAGCACACAACTTGAGCAGGAGCATCCTACCTTACTAGTGGTCCCTCAATCCAGCAATAGCAGTGCTAGTGTTCAGCCATTAGGGGCAACCCTTCTGCAACCATTCCCCTCCAACACAAAGTGCAGCAGCTACTGTGCCCTGATTCCTTCAGAGGGACAGTCACTGAAGGACACTGTACTTCTTGCTTGGTCCAAAGTTTTCCATATGCATATCTGTGCTCCTGATAATAAATGTTCTTCAGAAAACAAGCTCATTGCAGAGTGACCATGATCCTTATAGCTCTCTTTTGGCTGATGCAAGTATGGTCCGCTTTCTGTGGCCTCATCTGTTACATCTTCCTTTGGTTCTGGACCCTCTTCCAGAGTTATCACACCTCTCTGGTCAGCCTAATCTGAATCTCAAATCCTTCAAGTTAACCACTTGGTTTCTCCAGTTTTTATGATGGCCAAAAATCCCATGCTTACTAAGAGAGTTGTTTATATCATTTCTTTATCCCCAAAAAACGTTGTCCAAGAAAATTTATGCTATTAAGTAGAAAGTATTTTTGAGTTACAGCTAAAGTTTTCCGTATTCTGCACCTTTGGATACAATTTTAGATTTTCTGGTGGATCTGTACCATTCTGGTCTCAGTTATTGCACTATCAAGGTTCAGTTAGTGGCCATCTCAAATTTTCATGTGGGTATAAATAATATGCCTGCTGCCTCTCAAGCTATCCAAAGCTTTTTTGAAGGGTAACTTCCTGCTTAGAAGAATCTGGTACCTCTTTAGGATTTGTTTTTATCATTGCAAGCTTTGACTAGGCCTCCCTTTAAACTAGCTGCTATAGATTTAAAACTGCTATTTTGGAAGACTCTGTTATTAGTGGTTATAACTTCTGCCAGGAAGTTTTTGAACTGCAAGCCTTGTCTTGCATCCCTCCTTACATTATTTTCTATAAGCAAAGAGTGACTTTGCTGAGTAATTCTTCCTTTACCTAAAGTAAATTTGAATGTCAGTCGCCTGTTTTCTTTCCAGACTACAGTAACAAGGGCGAGTGCATGCACCATTGTTTAGATGTTAATTGTCAGCTAAGATTTGACTTGAACAGGACTAAAGCTATCAGAAAACCAAACAGACTTTTTGTTTCCTTTTCTAATGCTAGATTGGGTAAGCCTGTTTCTAAGATGACCTTATCCAGATGGATTTCTGATTGTATTTCCTTTGTTTATTTGGCAAAGAGCATTTCTTTATGTGGTAAACTTAGAACTCATTGTACCAGAGCTGTTTGCTCAGGTCTCTTTAGATGAGATTTGTGCAGCTGCTACGTGGTCTCATTCATATCTTTACAAATCATTATAAACTGGATATGCAGTCCAGATCAACCTTTGGCACTACCATTTTGCAGAATGTTCACTGCTGATTTCACCCTTGTTTGACTGGGTGAGGACTCTGTCCCCATGTTGAGGTGGACTGAAAAGACAACATCTGGTACAAAAGTTATTTTAATAGCTCCTAAACACAGTTTAAAAAAAAAATAAAGTTATGTATCAGCCATAATGCTAGATCCATGTTTTCTTCTTCCATCCATCAAAACTACCTCCCTCCATTCTGCCTTCAAAATTAACATGTTTTATGAATGGCTTCAGGCAGACTGTACAGAATAGCCCAAAGACTAGCCTTGAGATAATTTCTTTAGTCTCTTTGATATTACATGCTTAGGGTCGGGGTTTCTTCTGTTTGATTTCTAGAACTAAATGGGGCAAACTTGATCTGAGGAGAGTTAGGGAGGACAGTGCATTATGGGTGAGGAGGTGAAGCTTTGGAGCTGAAAAGTCTAAGCTACCAGCTTTGCATCTGCTCGGATCTGATGACCAACAGGTTGAGATGGATGGAGAAGACAGCACAGACATAGCATTATGTTTGATACATAACTTTTATTTTTTAAGCAGTGTATAGGAGCTGAATGCATGAAGGTAGTTGTCTTTGTAAAAAGTGATGTGGACCACTTGTGGTCCTTCCTGCTTGTCTCACTGTATAGTCTTGACTCTATGTGCACTGGTAACTGATTGGGCCTGTGAAAATTATCATGACTGCACTCTGTGGGACTGAATGTGAGTATTAGAAGTCTATACAGTTGGAGCAGCTTTACTCTGAGGGGTGCTGTTTGTGTAAGATGCATATGACACACAGGAAAAGAAACAGAGTTGCTTACCTTAGTTGAAGTAATTGTATAACTTTTAATAATTTACAGGGAATACGGATACTGCATTTTCAATTTCTTAGTGTCTTACCTCATCATCACCAGTTGATGTGCCCCTATATGAAAACTGCAATGTTTCAGCAATGAGTTCAAGTAATCTCAACAGTAGTACAAGTTAAATAAAAGAAAATATTGAATTCGTGATGAGATAACCATTAGAGAATAGCGGTTGATCTAGCTTGGTTGCCAGTTCATCTGTGTTAATTAGCTTCCCTCAGAACAACTCTTTGATGACCCTTTAGCAAATTACTTTAACGGAATTATCCAGGGAGTTTTGTCTTGCCACAGGATAGTGGCAGCACCCAGAGTGCAGTTTTTTTTTTTTCTTTGCAGATAGTGTGGTACACCATCACTCACTGTGGCATAGTAGAGGAACATTAGTAATACTCATTTCTCAATTTTTAATTCTCATTTAGGGAAATGCCAGTGCACTTTGCCTGAAACTGTAATTGTTACAGGAGGACTAAAGCATTCCTCTTTGTGGTCTTATGTGCTTATATTAATTATGAGAACAGTTTAATTGGGCTACTTTTATTAGACATTTTCAAATATGAGCTAGTATGTATAGCAGAAGGTGTATTATGAGTCTACAATTCTATGTTTATATTATAAACTGAATAGCATAGTATACAACAGCTCTAGTAACCATAGTGTCATACCACCAGTCACTCCTGAAAAGCTTATCTTCTCCGTAGAAATCCATACAGTCCTACTAATCCATTTCTGTGGATATCAAATGGTACTAATAATATCACCACTCATGCAATGCAACCTGGTAGCTGTCTGTGATCCACTCCATTTATAAGTTAATAAGCAAGCTGTTTCTTTTTTTCTTTCATTGTGGAATTAAGTCACCACAGAAGAGCTTTTGAGGAGCTTTCTCATAACAGTATTGACTTGCAACATTGATTTCTGAGACACAGGGACTAGACTTACAATATACATAAGATGTATGTGTCATGTTCTGTCTTAAACAGTGAAGAAACTTTCATTTGAATATATGAAAGAGGAAAGATGTCATTGACAATACAAAAGATACAAGCTACATGAGGATTTTGGCTACGAGAATTAAAGTAACCTATAGTTTGGAGGAGTTGAACCTTTTCCAAGTGTTATGCTTGCCACAGATTTGTGGATATGTTTAGAGTTGTTATGTAAATTGTGATCAACAGATGAGTGTATCTTCCTATTTTTTTAAACAAGAAACATCTTTATTAAATTATCACTTATAACATAAGCAATCATGAATTTATTTAAATGAAAACAAAACAGTGTAAGAAACTTCTCTGTGTGGAAGATTTGCAGTCCATATATTTCTAGTTAATCACTGTATATTAAGCAGATCAGACAATAGTAGTAGAAGTAGCAAACTTAAACTCATCCTAAGTCAAAACAAACCAAAACAAAGTAATAATAGAAAATATATAATTGTACAGCATTACTAAGTATTCTATCGTAATCCAAGCAAGGCAGGCAGTCTGTTTCCAGTCAAAAATCCTTTATCAAGTACACAGACAAGCAATCCAAGTAAAACAAAAATAGAGTAATAATTTCCTCACAAGCTTTCTAAATATATATATACTTTTTATCAGGCATGGGAGTGGTTTATTGTGCTGTAAAAGAAAGTGTTATTGGTACACATGTTAAATTCACATCCCTTCCCCCATCAGTGTGTCACCACATTATGGGAAGAAAAACTTATCACTGAAAATCTTTATAATTATTTATGGAGCCCATGCCCACATTTACCTTACTTTTTTGGAATACCAAAGCCATACAAGAACAGAGAAGACCCACCATATAGACCGGTGGTAGCAAGTGGAGGTTCCCTTACCGAAGCCATAGCCATTTACCTTGATTGCTTGCTGAAACCTCTAGCAGAAAAGAATAAGTCATTCATACATAAGAGATTCAATGGATTTTCTGAGGAAAATAAAAAACATTACAGTGAAAGCTGACAGTATTTTATTAACTATTGATGTGGAATCCTTGTACACAGTGCTCCCTCACAATTATTGTATAACAGCGACTATAGAGTCTTTTAAGACACATAATCAGGGTACACAGGCACAACTGCAAAAGTTAAGCAAGCTCATTAATCTTGTACTGGACTTCAATTTCTTTACTTTCAATGGCAAACACTACAAACAAAAAACTGGTATAGCAATGGGGCTGCCATGGCTCCCAGTATAGCTAACATAGCCTTGGGCAAATGGGAGGAGGACTTTGTGTTAAACAACACAGATTACATGCAGCATATCACATGCTATTTATGTTTTATTGATGACATTTTTATTGTGTGGAAAGGCGACACCTTGCAGCTTGGAGATTTTATCACTTACCTCAGTCAAACAACCCCCTTCCTGAAGTTTACCTCTTCCCATAGCTGTACTTCAACCACTTTCTTAGATATGCAGATTTCCAAGGACACCAACAATAACAGAATCACCACTGATCTATTCAGAAAACCAACGAGGGTTAACTTATTACTCCACAGTAAAAGTCTACATCCTACAAAAAACAAGTATAATGTACTGAAGTCCCAAGGCTATAGACTAGCCAGAATTACCACAGAGATGGAACCATTTTTGAAAAACCTGAACAACCTAGACAATGATTTTCTAGTGAGAGGCTATGAAAGTCAGATGTTAAAAAACATCCTGGAACCCATTATAGAACTGAAAAGGACTGAAGCACCTTCACTCAACCTCCTCAATAGAAAAATGTTAAGTAATTCCACAGAGAATAACAAATGCAAAAATAGCTGCATCCTGACATACACTTTGGATTATCACAGTATCAAAAATATTATTGAAGAAAACTGGGACATTGTCACAGGAAAACCTTTTCTGATTAACATCTTAGGTGAAGCCCCATCATTTGTTTATAGGAAGGCCAGGAACATTAGAAGTTTTATTGAATTTAAACTCAGACCATATGAGAAAAGCACTAAAAGATGTGAAACTAATAGTACATTTTGTATATTTATACAGCAAGGTGATAGTTTTTATTGCCCTTATTTAAAGAAAATCATTAAAACCAGTGCAGGGGGTGACTGTAACACTACAAAAGTAATTTGCAGGGCACAGTGCAATTAATGTGATGCATTCTATTTGGGCAAGAATGTAAATAAACTCAAGCGTAGGATTTCATGTCATCTGTCAGAAATCTGCTCTTGATGTAAAAATAATGCACTAGCCAAACACCTTTCTCTTCATAAAAGACACACAGGTTTTAAGTTCCAGATCCTGGATCGCATAGACATGGGTGAGCTTGAAGGAGACATCCCAAATATTCTGGAGAAACATGAACTCATGGCAATTAAAGATTAACTCTTTTAGGAAGCCTGGACTAAACTACTACTTTTCAATTAAAAGTGCACTGGAACTTAGAAAATTGCCACATTGTTTACATGACTAATTGTATTTTATTTTATTTTATTCTACCAGTTGGTTTTAAATACCATTTTAAATCAGTTATAATTTAAGTGTATATGTTTCCATCATCATACATACATTTTTTCTTATTTTTATTTTTTTTCCACTTTATTCAAAATGATGTGTAATAACAATACTAACTAATTATACAATTATATATTTTTTTATACATTGTTTTTTAGGGTTCATGTACACAGACCTGAAGAAGTCTAGAAGGACGAAAGCGATCTTTGTTAACAGTAGGTTATGAAAATAGAAATTGATTTTTACATGCAAAATGTATATGTATATATTTATATATATTTTTGATTGCCAAATGAACTAAGGTTGATATATTTCCAGCCATGTAGTATAATGTCTTGGATAAAATCACAGACTTAATAATCTACTTAATAATCTGGTTAAATAAGTGGTACCACATCAGTACATAAGGGTTAGATATTATTATGACAGATACTAAGCAGGGCAGGACCAGCTTGAATGTCACACTGATGGGGGAAGGGATGTGAATTTAACATGTGTACCAATAACACTTTGTTTTACAGCACAATAAAGCACTTCCATGCCTGATAAAAGTATATATATATATATATATATATATATATATATTTAGAAAGCTTGTGAGGAAATTATTACTCTATTTTTGTTTTACTTGGATCGCTTGTCTGTGTACTTAATAAAGGATTTTCGACTGGAAACAGACAGCCTGCCTTGCTTGGATTACATTTGAATACTTACTAATGCTGTACAATTATATATTTTCTATTATTATTTTTTGTTTTGGTTTGTTTTGACTTAAGACGAGTTTAAGTTCGCTACTTTTATTACTATTGTCTGATCTGCTTAATATACAGTGATTAACTAGAAATATATGGACTGAAAATCTTCCACATAGAGAAGTTTCTTACACTGTTTTATTTTTGGACCCACTACACTTTAGTGGGTTGTTTTGAGGCTTCGGGGATACCACAGAGATTACTTTTTTTTTTTTTTTTATTTAAATGAAAACCAAACATTTTGACATATTTTTAGTTGCAAGTATTATATATCACCTATGATCTATCGAGTCATTGTCAGTCAAACATTGCATAGCTCATTGAAAGCCTGCCTTTTTAGACCTAATTCCTCCTCCAGAATGTCATTTTGCTTATATTGTTCCCACAGTTCCCATTTTTTCAGTGTAATTTACTCCTACCCTATTCTAAAGATCACTTGTCTAGTTGTTTTATCTATGTTACCACATTCACTACTTCTAGTACAGTTGGTTTAGACTTTGATTTCCATTGTCAAGTAATTGCTTTTTTGGCAGCCACCATAATTAGACACATCAGGGCCTTACTATGTCTAGGCAATTCCAACTCTCTGTCATAGCTCAAAAATCATTTCCTTAGTTATAACAATTTACTGACCCATTTCTGATAGAGTAGTCTGCAGGGAACTGTCTGCCAACTCATTACACTCCCAAAATATGTTCCCAGTTACATCTTTCTTCTCCGTCACACCTCCAACATTTGCTATCTACCTGAGGAAAAATTATTTGGAGTTTACTTGGGTGTAAAAATATCTATGAAAACACTTCTAAGCAAAGATCCTAAATCTTCTAGACTTTATTGCATATTTGAGAGACAAACATATATCCCACCCATTGTTTTTTTTGTGAATTGTGTCTGTCTTCCCAAGCCTTTCTAACCTCCTCTGATTGATTTTTATAGTTATCATGCAATATTTTTTATGCTGTAGTAAAATATCCCCTGTGTAGCTGAATTAGTCCAGGAGCCTTTTTCACCTGTGACTCAGGCAGCAAAAGTAAATATAATGCATAAACAGTTCAGTGAATCTTGTCAACTAGCATGTTTTTGGAAGGAAACTAGAGAAATCATGTGCAGATGCAGGGAGAGCATACAGACCCTACACACTGACTCTTTCCTTCAATGAGAACTTGTACTCATCAGATTTTCCTTTCTCAACTAAAAGAAAATAAATAGCATTTGGACTGTAAAGTTGGAAAGTGATGTTTAGGAAAGAAGAAAAGCTTACTGAATAAGAATGGGATTGGAGATGAAAAACAGATGAAGTAAAGAAAAGATGCCAACCTCAGTGTTGATGGACAATCAGGATCAATGAAGAAAAAACTAGCATGAAACATGAAGATCTAAGGCAAAGTGAACAAGTTCTTTTTTCCTTGACAGAGCTATTTTCAGTTTGCAATGTTCCACTTGTTTTTTATGAAACACTATGGAAATCAAAACAGTAATTAATACTAACTTGGAGGAATTTTAAAAGTGCAGTTATAATTGAATTAGCAAGTCTGGGTAGAAAGGAATAAAATATAATTTTCACAACTAGAAGTAGTGCTCCAGTAAGTATGGCACATACTTCTCTCAACCTCAGTACAAGAATCGATGAGAAGCTAAAAATAATTGGGAGTGCAAAGGCCCCAAAACAGAGACATTTTAAAAACTGTTCTTATTAAAAAGTTGCTAAAGTAACACAGCCTGCATTAGTGTGTGCTTTCTTAAGGATATACATTGTAGCACTCAAATGTTTTCCATTTATTCATTTAGTGACTGCTATCCTCAATGATTCAGCAGAAGACAATACATTTTACAAGGAACAGACCAAAATGTGAGGCAAAAATCTGGGCATCCTGCACCATTCTGTATAGTTGAGAGGCATGGTTTGGATATACAGTGAAAGAGAACTTTAAAAAATGTATTGAAGGAGGAATGGTCATAGTGCACTGGAGGATGGGTTAGAATTTAGAAAATAGTATGGTTGACTATATTCAGAATAAAGCAAAGGCACAAAGTAATATCAGCACGGGATGTTGCCATGTTGTTAAATAAGCTATAAGGCAAATATTTTCTAGCATGTTACAGATTTAGATGCTCTAGCCATATAGTGTACTGAAAATGTTGGCTGCTTTTAAATCTGGAAGAGACAAATGCAGTTTGATTGCTTTAATAAAAATGGTCAGAAGTCTGCATGCTAGATTAATAGCTAAAACAGAAATGCATATCCTGATAGAACTGCTTTAGTATGGAACCAAAAATAGAGAAGTATTAGTAAAAACTTGTAAATATTTAGATATTTGGTGGATATAATATGAATGATGAACAATTTGAGGTGAGTTTTTTAATCAGCTGACATTACTGCAAGGTAACCACAGACTACATAGTAATTGGTTTTGTACACTTCACAAAAAACAAATAGTTCAGTAATGGATTGATGCATAGTGAGTGGGGGAAATAATCGTCTGTAATACAATCACATATTAGAATAGAAAGTGATCTCGAACTGTGAAATATAATCCAGATGCTGGTTAAACCATTCTTGAGTATAAATGAGCCAGAAAGGAAACATATAGGAATATCAAATCTAAAAGGTATGAAGGTGAAAGAAAATAATGACAGTGAGAAGAGAAATGAACAAAAAATATCATCCAATTTCAAAATGTTATAGATGTTAAAAAATTGCTGTTCATGGGGGGAGTGGAGGGTGACTATATACAGAAAATAAAGTTTTTATACAGAACAGTAATGGTAGAGAATGTGAAATATCCCATTTCAAAGCTAAGAAATAAAAAATCCCAGGATCTAGATGATGATGTTGATGACTTCCATATGACAGCAGTTGAGAACTGTGAAGATGTAGGTCTGTTTTAGGAATTATGCAATTTTATGTAAAATGTCAGCCTTTCCATATTCATGGAAGGGAAGAAAAAGTGTTTCTATTTTTAAGAAAGGACATAAAAGTGCTCCAGTAATATATTGTCTTATTTCATTAATGATCTTTCACTATTGTTATTCTAGGGAAATTAAAAATCAAGATGAATATGGTAGGAATATCAGAACTTTATTTTGTGTATACTAATAAATATGTATACATCATAAGCATGCTTTTTATGCCAGCTTGTAACAGAGAAAAGTCCATGCAACATCAATCTCTCCATTTATTCCCATATTCTACGTGGGGTTGGGGTATCATGTCAACTGCCACCATCTCTCTCTCTCTCTCTCAGTTCAGTGCCACTGTCCTACCTTCTTTGACAGTCATGCCTGAACCTACAAACTTCACATAGGCATTGGCTGAAGATCAGGATTTAACCTTGTACAGTATGCATGGGCGGTGAATACCTTAACCATTATGCCAACTGCATCCAAGTAAAGTTTTTTGGCATTTCTTGATTTGGAAACTGCTTTTTATGCTAAACAGAAGTTTGGGGAAATAACAGTAATAAACGGATATGATGATCTTATACATGTAATATTCAACGGCTGGACTCAAGTAAGAGCGGAATTTGAAAGAAAATTGACAAAAGGGTTTCCTGTACAAAAGGGAGTCAGACAGGGTTGGTTGTTAGCTCTTAGTTATTTCTGATGCACATTAATGAGACAGTAGATAAAAAATCAAAAAACAATACTGATATACCAAGAGAAATGGCCAGTTCTCAGATATTTGGATGACATAGTCATTAACTTTGTCCTTCGTATTCACAAATATAATGTGCAGTCTCATCTCAGTGCTATAAAGAAACAAAGCTCTAAGGAGCAAACCCAGGATAGATTGGCAGGTTAGGTGCCTGTAGGAGTTTGCCACAAAGAATGGAAGTGAGTGGCTGTTGTTGGTTCACTTATCAGGTGGGGGGTAGGTCATTCTGGATCACCACTTGGTGACACCTAATGAGAGTACACAGGGCTTTTACCTCTGGAACACAGGCCTGGGATCACATGCTGCCATTCTGCAGATATAAGGACTAGAGAATTCAGCATGTTGAGGCATTCTTCTCACAGGGGCAACATGCAGCAGAGTTTGGTGAGCTGCCAAGTGGGAGGGGTGGTGCTCCACAAGGAGTTGGTAGGCATGTCTACTAGACCAGCAAGCTAGTCCACTCCCTACCACACACTTTTTGCCACTGGGGGAGCAGAAGGGCTTCCCAAAAGGATCAAATGGGCTATAGGGCTCCTGCCTAGACTGGTAACGCCTGGCTCCCATCCACAAACAATAAATGTATCAATTGATTACAGATAGAGGAGCCTTTGGATGAGATCTTACAGGGGAAGCGAAAAACAAAAGAGAACAGAAGCAGCAGGAATACATTCTGAGAAGTATTGTTGGTGTGCTGTCAATTCTTATTACTGGATTGTGGTACCCTAATGGCTGCACAGAAAAAAGGTTATTTTTTGAATGGCACACATGCTTGTGTGCTTCATACTGGCAGGTAAATGTGTATAGCCTAACACCACAAAGAGTAAATCAGCTTGCTGCTCTACAACATACTGTATTAAGCAGCTGCAATAACTGCTTGGTATAGCATAATGTATAGGAATAAGCAGTCTTACTCCATAGTGCTGTATGCTCCTGGCAGGAATTACTATGATTCATGTATGCTGTGTGAGCTCTCACTGGCAGGACCTCATTGCCTGAGGTGTATCTTGCTGTAATTCCAGTACAGACTGCATTTCTGTAAACTGCTGGAAGGCTAATAGATTTGCTGTGAGCTGCAGAATTGGAATCTATTTCAAACTGATAAGTACACTTTTTGAAACTTAATTTGCACTGTGCTGTATTTATACACTTGCCTATTACTTATAGTGGTGCTGTATTATTTCTGTCTTTTGTTGTCTCCACTGTGTTTCTCCCATCCACCCACCCTGTTCTTGTGTTGGTGTTAATCTTGGTGGTTTTGAAACTGCCCGCCCCTCTTGTAAGTTTGTATTTGGATACTCCTTCTGGGCCTATCTCATTTGCTCACTCAGTTGAGTGCAGTGAGATCATATTCTGATTTCAGGCACTCCTATTGTGTACAAAGAGAGCATTTGAGAAGGACAACCCCTGTAGCCTCTTAATCCTGCTGTGTTCCCTCCCTCAAAAAAATAAATAAATAAAATATAAATATACATATATATATATATATATATATATATATATATATATATATATATATATTCAGCTGCTCTTACTGTAACAGTCTTAGTTGCTGCTCTGCGTGCTGTTATTTCCTCTGCACTTATTACTGCTTGTTAGTAGCTTTCTAATTTAATGCCTTCTGCATTTCTTTTTTAGTCATTTGTTAATTTAATTGCATTTAATTAAACTGTATTTGCCGTAATATTGATACACGTGTGCTAGCCTGCACTGCATTTGAATTGTATTTACTGCTGTTTTAGCTGCTTTTCTGTATAAAAAAAATAAAATTCCTAGCTTGTTTCCTGCCTTTCCTGTAACTTGTCTAGTCCAGATACAGACTTGCTGTATCCAGGACTGTTTGTTTGCTCCTGAGCCCCCCAAGCCTTTCTGTGTTGGAGGGAAGCCTTCTAGCTTATCAGTGGGAGTGGTAAGCACTAGGTAGCCTGTCTACCACAGGATGAGAGGTTTCTGGCCCTGAAATTATAGTTTATTGGCCGTTTGGGAAGCTCTTCCATCTTTCAACCTTCTGATTCAAAAGCCTGTGTTTGTGCTTGTTTCCCGCCTTTCCTGTTACTAGTCTCGTCCCAGTACAGATTTGCTATATCCAGGACTCTTTGTAAACTGCTAAACTCCCAAGCCTTTCTGTGTTGGAGGGAAGCCTTCCAGCTTATCAGTGGGAGTGGTAAGCATTAGGTAGCCTATCTACCACAAGAGGAGTGGTTCCTGGCCCAGAAATAGTAGCTACTGGCCGTTTGGGCAGTTTTTCCCCATCTCTTTCAACTTTCTGGTTTAAAAGCCGCACTTGCGCTGTTTCCCACCTTTCTTGTTACTAGCCTAGTCCAGATACAGAGTTGCTGTATCCAGGACTGTTGGTAAGCTTCTGAGCCCTGCAAGTCTTTCTGTGTTGGAGGGAAGCCTTCTAGCTTATCAGTGGGAGTGTTAAGCACTAGGTAGCCTATCTACCACAAGAGGAGTGGTTCTGGCCCAAAAAATGTAGTTTACTGGCCATTTGGGCAGTTTTTTCCATCTCTCTCAACTTTCTGGTTTTAACGCCCGTGTTTGTGCTTGATCCCCACCTTTCCCGTAACTAGTCTAGTCCAGATACAGATTTGCCCAATATCCAGGACTGTTTGTAAGCTTCTGAGCCCCCCAAGCCTTTGTGTTGGAGTGCAGCCTTCTAGCTTATCAGTTGGAGTGGTAATTACTAGGTAGCCTGTCTACCACAAGAGGAGTGGTTCTTGGCCCAGGAATTGTAGTTTATTGATCATTCGGGAAGTTGTCCATCTCTTTCAACTTTCTGGTTTAAAAGACCACATCTGCGCTTGTTTCCCATCTTTCCTGTAACTAACTTACTGGAAAACACTAGAAAGCCTTAAACTGATGCAATCCTTCTAGCTTAAAATAGAGACTTTGGAGTGATTATCAGTTTTCTGTATTTTCTTGCTGTACTTAACTGTTTTCTGCCTAAATGCTGATTTTTCCAGCACTTATTGTGATTTAAAAGCTTGTTTTTTTCACATATTGTACTTATTTGACTGCCTACACTTTTAAAAAGTTGTTTTTTGTTTAAATAAATTGTTTAACTGTTGTAGGCTACACACTAAAGTGCAGTAGCCTTTTCTGATCGCTTGTAGTCGTTTAAAGCTGTTTTAAGTGTACTTTTTACTGTTTTTGCCTTATCTTTTAAAAAAAAAAAAATTCTTGTTTCTCGCCTTTCTAAGCTAGTATAGTCCAGTTTTCAGGCTAGTGCTGAATTCAGGGCTGTGTTACAAGTTTCTGAGTTGCTCATACCTTACTTGGATAGAGGGAAATTTCTCTGTTCACCTGTGAGAGAAGGGAACTTTGAGTAGTTTAAAAACCGCGTTTGCACTGTTTTGTGCACTGGGCAGCACTGGTTAGCTAAGGTTAAATTATTCCCGGCTCCACTAAGTCTCCTCTTCAGTTTTTCACTTGAAACTAGTCTAACTCTCAACCTAAGCACTCAAAAAGCATCCTACAGTCCAGCACTTGCTCAGACCTAATGGCAAGCACTAATATACCCCGACACTTGACTGCCCAGCAGGGCAAGGCTCTTTATGCACCCCTCACCAACCAAGCAACTAAGCAGCTCACCCTACTATTCAGGCATGACCAAAGGGTAACTTCAGGTGTACTCTCCAGTCCAGCTGGTGAATCTGGTTATCCTGAGGCAATGTTACAACTGCCTCATGTACACAGACAGCCCTCTCCTCCTACCACAAAATACTAACATATGCGAGAGATGCAATTATACAGCCAAACTGGAGGCTAAGGTCTCTCCACCCAAGACTAGAACAGACAGTCATGAGGAGAAGGTTAACACTTGCACCACACCTCCAGCCTCACATAGACCTACTTAACCAGCACTGGCATAAAATACACATAAATACACAAAATCATACTTAGAGGCTCTAAATAAAAACCTGCAAAAGCATCAGAGAGCTCCAAAGCAAACACCCACAAAACCTGCACCTCCCGTCATAAACCAGACAACACATAAAACACAAAATCAATGTGCCGCACAATCACAGCCCTTAAGACAAAATAACATACCTAACACACTAGTAATAGGCGACTCAATAGTCAGGCACACTGACGCCCCACTCACTAGGCTGGACAAGGAGAAGGTTACTGTTCCTAGGTTCATAGGTTCGTACTAGGCTATCTGCCATAGGGCATTTATAAGCCTAGCCAGAGTGTGTGTGGCTTTCACCACCCCTTAGGATGAGAATAATACGCCCATTTAGGGTTTAGTTTACTGTGCCTCTGTCTAGTAGTGACACAGAGATGACCCCCGGGGTAAACCTACGATCTCCCATCCACTCGTCAAGATTTCTCTTGAATAGAGTTAGTGAGGGGCTCTGTCTAACATGGATTGGGATTCTGTTCCAGAGTGTAGGGAGCCTCTGGGTTATGAATCTGTCCCTCCAGCACGTCCTATTTATTTCTGTGTTGAGGTTCAAGTCTCTTGCTCTCGTGGCTCTGATGGATTTGGATTTTCTGAGGTGGAGCATGTCCATTAATTCCGGATGGGACATGGCCTTGTACGTCAGGCACAGATCACCTCTGAGTAGGCGGTATGCGACTCAATAGAGCTGGAGTTTCTTCAGTTGGGCAGCATATGACATATGTTTGAGACCCTTTATCCTCTTGGTGAGGAACTTTTGGGGTCTTTCCAACTGCTGCAAGTGTCGGGTAAGATACATCCCAAATGGGGCATTGTACTCAATCATTGGCCTGATAAGAGAAGAGTACAGGGGCACAATGACCTCTCTTGATCTAGATGTGAATCCCTTCATGATAAGGTGGGCAATATAGAAGGTCTTCCTAATCACTTTGGCAATGTGAGTGTCAAATGAGAGGTTTCTGTCAACCTGGGTCCCTAGGTCCCTGATTACCTCTTCCGTACTTAATGGATTACCACCTATGTGGTAATTTGTGGGTACCTTGTTTTTTCCAAAGGGTATGACTATACATTTTTGGCATTCAGCTTAAGGCCATGGCTTGGGCACCGATTATCCATTTCTATGAGGCCTCTCTGAAGGATGCTTGTGTCCGCTGGAGTATCAATTATGGTGCCCAGTTTGCAGTCATCTGCGAACTTTGTCAGCCACAATCCTCCTATGTTTGCCTGCACCTCAGAAAAATAAATGCTGAACAAGAGGGGTCCCAGGACTGAGCCCTGTGGGACACCACTTGTGACCGGCTTAGAGTCTGACATAGCTCCAGCAACTCTGACCCTGTGGGTTCTGTCCTTGAGCCAGTTTGCAACCCATCTTGTGACATATGGGTTTACATTTAAGCTGGTGACTTTGTCTGTGATGCCCGAGTGGGGTATTGTGTCGAAGGCTTTTGCAAGGTCAAGGTAGGCTGTGTGAACTGCCTTACCCTCATCAATGGCCTTAGTGACTGTTTCAAAAAAGTCGACCAAGTTCAAAAGGCAGGATCTGCCCTTGACAAAGCCAAATTGGGTAGGATCCAATGTCTGTAGGTCCCCAATGTCTTTGTTTATGAGTCCCATAATGATCCTCTCCATAGCTTTGCAGACCAGGCTCGTCAAGCTTATGGGGCGGTAATTTCCAGGGTCCGTAGAAGCACCGCCTTTGTGGAGTGGGACCACTGTTGCCGTGCACCGCTCTTTGGGTACGTATCCTGTAGTAAGACTAAGATTAAACAGCAGCCTTATGTGTGGGTTTTAGTTCCTCTTGGAGTTCATGTAGCACACAGCCCGGGACACCATCCGGTCCCATTGATGCTGTGTTTTTAGCTTTAGAGAGGGCGGCTCTCACCTGGGCATCTGAGATGTTAGGGAGGCTACACTCTGCTGGGATAGATATTTCTCCTTTTGTTAGCTGCCTATCAGGAGCCAGAATCTGCCACATAACACAAGCACTCAGGTCACTCCAGAACAAGTACAAATATGACTCTGTCATTGTTCGTGTTGGTGTGAATGACCTGAAAAGTACCTCCCTGGACTGCATGAAAAGAGACATGGAAGAGCTCTCTGATCATGTAGCCCAGGCGGGTATGACCCTGATCCTGAGTAGCATCCTGCCCTCACCAAGAATTATACCTCAGTATAAAGAAAAAATGATCAATTTCAACAATTGGCTAAGCTTCTGGTGTCATTCAAAGGGGATCCAGTGTCTCTCAGCCTGGGATGACATGCTGGACAAGCTGCGTTGCTTCACAAGAGACGGCTTGCACCTGTCACCCCTTGGCTTTCGAATACTGGTCAAGGCTCTTGCTGCCCCCATAGTGCCTTTTTTAGGCAAGGCTCAAAATTCAAACCCACCACTGTAAACAGCACAAGTAAAAAAATGAGGGTTATGCTACTCAAAGCCAGGAGTTTAAGTCTGAAAATGCATGTGCTTGAAGCACTCCTAAGTATGGAGAATGTCGACATCTGTGCAGTAACTGAAACCTGGTTCAAGGCTCCAGAGAGCACTCCAGCACTACTGGGCTACAACTCATACCACACATTTCGGCCACAGAACATGCACCGAAACACAAAAGGAGGAGAATGTCGATATCTGTGCAGTAACTGAAACCTGGTTCAAGGCTCCAGAGAGCACTCCAGCACTACTGGGCTACAACTCATACCACACATTTTGGCCACAGAACACGGACCAAAACACAAAAGGAGGGGGTGTATCCATATTCATCAAGGATACTCACACCTCCAGGTTAGTGGCACAGCATGATACCTCTGAGATCATCCATGTGCAACTAACATCGGGCAAATCTGCAATGCAAATTGCAGCCTGCTACAGATCACCCTCCATAACCCAGGACCACCACTCCGCCTTTCTGGAGACACTGGAAAACATGAAGGTCCTACCGAACACCCTGATATTGGGTGATTTCAATTACCCTACCATTAACTGGGAAAATTACTTGAGTACAAACTCCCAGGCTCAGCGCTTCCTGGAACTTATCAACTCAAATGCCCTGGATCAGCTGGTAAACTCCCCTACCAGAGGCCACAACATATTGGACCTGGTCATCACCAACATGGGTGACAGGTGTTCCGTACTGGAGGTCAACCCGTCACTGGTTAGATCAGACCATAAACTAATCACCCTGGATGTCCACACCCCACCACCACCCCCAACCAAGGAAACCACAGTGAAAAACTTTTCTAAAGCAAACTTCACCTTACTTAAGGCAGAGGTGGTACGTTTCACAGCCCCCACGCTAAAGGATAACACTACCCAAGATGCAGAATCCTTTACAATTGCACTGTATGAGCACCTACAAGGATGCATGGATTGTGCCATCCCTAGCAAGACCAAGACTCACTCCCCTAAGAGAAGGAAACCAGTCTGGTGGACCCCTGCCATAAACAGGTTATACAACAGAAGGAGGAAACTAGTTCAGGAAAAAAAGCAAATCCCAAGAAGGAAAGACATCCCTGATCAGTATCAGTAAGAAACTAAGGTCCCTCATAAAATCATCCAGGGCTAACTTTGAAAGAAAAATAGCCAAGGATTCGAAAGACAACCACAAAGCCTTCTTTAGCTATGTCAAGAATCTAAGTGGCAACTCACAGATATGCTCTGAGCTAGTGCAAAATAGCACAAAATATACTGAACCTACTGATATTGCCAACATACTGGCAGCTAGATTCAGTGCAAACTTCACCTCCCTCTCACCTTCAAAAGGGCCCACAACAATACCGGAAAAGTGTAGTGTCCCAGAAATCACAGAAGCACAGGTGAAAACAGCCCTTTCAAAAGCCAAAAACACAGCATCAATGGGGCCAGATGGTGTCCCAGGCTGCGTCTTGCATGAACTACAGAATGAACTAACCCCCTACCTAAACACGCTGTTCAACCTCAGCCTCTCCACAGGCTACGTGCCCATAGAATGGTGCACAGCAATGGTTATTCCGCTCCACAAAGGAGGGCCACAACTGACATTGGTAACTATTGCCCCATAAGCTTGACTAGCCTGGTCTGCAAGGCTATGGAGTGCATCATCATGGAACTCATCAACAAAGACACTGGGAACCTCCAAACACTTGACCCAACCCAATTCGGCTTTGTTAAGGGCAGATCATACCTACTAAACCTGGCTGACTTCTTTGAGACAGTCACCAAGGCCATAGATGAGGGAAAGGTGGTTCACACAGCCTACCTTGATCTCGCCAAGGCATTCGACACCATTCCTCACTCGGGTATTATAGAAAAACTCACCAGCCTGAACATAAACCCCTAAGTCACAAGATGGGTTGCCAACTGGCTTACAGACAGAACTCACACGGTAAGAATAGCGGGCTCCAGGTCCGACTCTAAACCAGTCACAAGTGGTGTCCTGTAAGGCTCGGTTCTGGGACCCCTACTGTTCAGCATATATTTCTCAGAAGTACAGGCAAACATAGGAGGACTATGGCTAACCAAGTTTGCCCATGACTGCAAACTGGGAGCCATAAATGACTCTCTGGCTGACACGGACATCCTTCAAAAAGGCCTTACTGAGACAGACACCTGGTGTCAAAGTCATGGCCTCAAGCTAAATACCAAAAAATGCATAGTCATCCCGTTTGGGAAAAACAAAACACCCACAAATTACCACATAAGCGGCAGCCCCCTTAATACAGAAGAAGTAATAAGAGATCTGGGGACCCAGGTAGATAGTAATCTCTCCTTTGACAATCATATTGCCAAAGTAGTTAGGAAATCCTTCTATGTGGCCCATATAATTACTAAAGGGTTCGTATCTAGAAATAAAGAGGTTATAGTGCCCCTCTACTCGTCACTCATCAGACCCATCATAGAGTACAATGCCCCATTTGAGATGTACCTCACAATACACTTCCAACAGCTGGAAAGACCACAAAAGCACCTCACCAAGAGGATTACTGGCCTCAAACAAATGTCCTATGCAGCCCGACTGAAAAAACTCCAGCTGTACTCAGTGGCATATCGCTTACTAAGAGGTGATCTCTGCCTGACTTAGAAAGCCATGTCCAACTCAGAATTGATGGACATGCTCCACCTAAAGAAATCCAAGTCACTGCGAGCCACGCGCTCTAGTGAGCTAAACCTCACCACAACAATAAATAGAACATGCTGGAGGGATAGATTCCTGTCACAGAGACTCCCCATGCTTTGGAACAAAATTCCTAACTGCATTAGGCAGAGCCCCTCACTAACACTCTTCAAGAGAAGCCTTGACGAGTGGATGGGTAACAGAAAATACACCCCTGGGATCACTTCATTGGCTCTGCTTGACAGAGGCTCAGTTAATTAATCAATGGGGCAGCAAAAGCCGACACACTCTGGCTAGGCTTAAAAATGCCCTCGGGCAGATAGCCTAGTACCTACCTATGAACCTATGATGGATGGGGGAGACAAGGTAGTGTGAAGTTGCTGGTTTTCCTGCACTGTACAGAACTAGGTTGCCAAAAGGGATTTTTCTGCCATGTAGTAGAGATATGTGTGTGTGTGTGTGTGTGTGTGGGGGGTGTTGCATTGTGTCAGCACTGACTGCTAAGCAACTTACCAGAAATCAAGCAAAGGGGTGCTGCAGCCATGACAGTTGCACCAGCTGATTGTATGCCACTAGTATCCTATAGCTTATATTATAGGACCCAGTTTGTACAACTCTATTACCAGGTTTTTGAGTGGTGCATGATAAGAGGGTTATGTGATCCTGACCCATGATGTTAATGAATCAGCTAGGGCTTTATGTGCCCTTCTGTGGTGCACAAAGCCCTCTGCAAAAGCACGAGTTTTATGTATCTGTCCCTAAGTCTTAAAGCATTAAGGAATTAATTTAAATGTGGAAATGTATACATCTGAATGTGATTTAAATTTAAATATTTAATCAGAAAAAGGATACCTTCTATAATAAATTCAGTTCAATAAAAGATTACAGGTATTTAGGACTAGTGGTTTTGAGTAAGTATAGATGGCTGAGACACCATCAGTGCTTAAAATTACATCAGTAAAAGTGTGTATGCATTACATTGATTTAAACAAAATATGTGGAGGCTATAAATCCAGTATTAGTGGTAGTTATACATGCATACATATAGATTCAAAGCTGATTTATGACCCTCATATTTGTAACATACATACATATATGAAATACATTCTGCAGTGTTCTAGAAAAAATATGCTAAAGGAAAGTATAATTTACTGTACACACGTCGAACTGGAAAGGCAGTGTAAACATATCTGCTATTAGAATGATATTTATATTATTTTTTAATAATTCACTCATTAAAAAGGTTGTTTAGCCAGGATATAGAAAATGTAGTCAGGCAGAAAGGTAGAAGTTATGTTTCTGATATTTAGTGTAAATTATCTGTGTACAGTAAATGAGTTAGGATGAACATTACACATTATGAAAAGAATTAGCAGAAATAAGAGAAAAATTATTCAGTTGATCAGGAAGCACACATTTTGTAAAGTAAATGCACAACAGCAGGGAGTTTGTTCTTTAAAGTTAAATGGTGCTTATGAGGCAAAATAAGATATTATAAAAATGTTTAAGAGAATATGCAATTTTAAACTGGAATGCAAATTAAAGTGTTAATACAATATCATTTATTATGTTGGGCATTACTTCTTTATTCAACCTGTCATAGAAGCAATAAAGACCAAACTGACAAAAAAGTTATGTGTTGACTGAAACGGTGTGCTGCTGTAGTTCAAATGTTAGGACTTCAGGGTTTGATAAGAATTGGGTATAAATGGGGTTTCCATTTAGCCCTGTTATTAAATTGGGAGTTCCATGTTTAACCTCAGCAGATGCATACTAATGTCAACTCAGAATACTCCTTTATTGGCAACCAGACTGGCAGAATGTTAGCAATTATGGTCCTGTAAGCTGAAGAGCAGGTGTGAGAAAGTATAGTGCTTTGGTCTGTAATAACTAAAGAGCCTTTAAGCAGAAAAAAGCCAATCCTGCAAATTTAGTTGATAGATCAAATATAACATAATAACAGACTGTGCAGCCTTTCTTTGCTGTGTTGGAAAATAATTTGAATTTTGATGCTGTCTTGTCAGGCAGTATACAGTATTATTAATGGGGAAACTGTAAATTAGATTGTTGGCATAACCGGTTTAGGCACCAATAGTCCCTACAATTTCTGGGGGCACTCTGGTCCTGGGGGGACAGCCTAACCACAGCAAGTTATCTTATTTTGAAATGTTACATGCTTGCCAAAACAACAAAAACTAGTATATATATCTTGTGTACTTAATAAACTGAGTGGGTAATAACTCTTAGGATGGAGAATCCTAAGGATTGTCACCACTTTTTCTCCTCCTTTAAAATTCAAAGATACCATTGGTTGTAGTAACAGAGTTTGTCAAGCAGCAGGCCTCATAGTTTCATTAAATGTTTTACCAATGAAAAAGTGTTCTTAATTTAGATAATCCCACTTCTGGATATTCTCTCCACTAAAACTAAAATTAAAGCTACCATTAGGCACCCATAATACCAATACCTACAGCTGGGGGGGGGGGGGTAATCATCCTTGACTATGAGGGGTTTTGCAAAAGCTGCTTCTTGTTGTGGGAAAATGAGGAACAGGAACAAGATAATTAATTCCCCAATTAATTTGCAGCAAGGTTGTGATATGACCCCGTTAGGATAAAGTCAGTAATCAATTAATGAAGATGAGTAGGTAAGTGCTAGAGATGAGATTTAAATTTCAGTGATACACTGTTTTTATTGGTGAATTTGTATTTACTTGAAGTTTTTAAGACATGTAATTTAGTATGTTAATTGTATCTGATGAAGTTGAGGATGAAAACGTATTTTCAAGGAGTATTGTTTATGTGTTGTGCTTTCTTACTGCATTAAAACTGTGTTAAGCCCATCAACTGTTTCCTGTCTTCTGGAGTTCCATTGAGGTGTGGATAACTTTTCTAAGCTGCAATTGCACCTTTTTCTCCTTCATTGTGGTTATTAAGTGCTAGAGATTGGCAGACCAGAACAGTGAAACTGATCTCAGTGCTTACCTGGGATTTTAAAAAGAGCAGACACTCCCAGTCTTCAAGTATGGTTTTCTCTTTAAGGGAGTTTTATAAATACTGGCAGGACACTAGATACCATAACTCAACTTCTTCACTCAAGAATTCTGCACAAAGCCAAAAATAATAATTGAATAAATGCTCAGAATCTTGAACGTTTTTAGCTATTACTTTAATATACTTAACTCATTACATCTGAGTGATGCCTGCAGGTTCACCTGCAGTTAACTCTTACTGATTCCTCTAGGTGTCAAACATTGCTTGTTCATATTTACATCAATAATTCCAAAACTATGCTATGTACAAGGTTTTAGAAGATTTCATCTTAAAGCTTATAAGTGGCAAACTCAACTGAATTAATATTTGACCTCTGTCTAGTGCAGGTAAATAGATATTAACTGTTGCTTTTATTATGTTAATTTATATAGATAACCTTTTCACATTTTCCTAAATATCTCAACAACCAAGTAGCAGAGACAGAAGTCCTTAGCTTCATGTGAAAGCTCTCAGCTAGATGAATAAAATGCTCCTGACAATATGTGTGTAACGTGAGTGGTTGCTGAGATATTTTAAGTTGTTTACAAAATATTACAAATGTAATAGTTACTGTATTTACTGTGAGTTATAAAATTCTGTATAAGACCTAGAACCTAAAGAATACAACCACTGTAAAAACAGTTTGTGATGAAGAGTTTGCATTTATACTTCTTTCATAACCCATATTTTTCCAGAAATATGAAAATTTGTTTGAAATGTGAGGACATAATCTGATTCTGTCAAAAGGCTTAGGCTCCGCCCTTTGGAAGTTACAGTTCTAACTTCCTGAGCTCCATTAGAGTGAATGAGTTAAATTAATAGCATATCACCTTTTTGTACTCTTAATGTCTCGCATCACTGACTGTAATCCCGACTGATTTACCTTGTACTTACAAACATGGGCGGGTTGATATTCATAACCCAATGTAATGTCTTTGCACATCAGATCTGACCATAAGGTAGTACTGTTTGAAATAAAAAATTAAATCTGGGGATCTGACAAAACCAAAAACCTTTAGGAACTATTCCAAGGCCAATCTTTCTCTACTAAGTGACACCTTGGCTAAATTTCAAGCACCCCCAAACTCAGTAAACACGATAGCATATGCTAAGCCTAAGCTATTTACAAAATCTCTGAACAGCCATATTGATAGCAGTATACCTGTGCCCATTCATATTAGGAATAAGACAGACTCAAACAACAAGCTACCCTGGTGGAATCACAATATCAATCGGATATACAACAAAAGAAAAAAATCTTGGCCAAGCATCGGAGGAACAAAGCCATACATACTAAAAGCCCCCTGACCAATCTAAACAGGCAGCTAAGAGGGTTAATTAATACTTCAAAGGCTAGATCTGAAGAAAAAATAGCTTCTCATGCAAAGGACAACCAAAATGCTTTCTACAGCTATGTCCGTAACCTCAGGGGAAATACACAACAATGTGCAAAGCTTATTGTAACTGGCATCACCCATACTGAGCCAGAAGCCATTGTCATGGTTTTGGCTGTCAGGTTCAGCTCAAATTTCTCCCTCACTGATAGTCCAAAGAAACACCGCATACCACAATCCCCCCAACCATTGTAAGAGAACAGGTCATCAGTGCATTTACCAAGACCATAAAACTGCATCAATGGCCCCCAATAACATCCAAGTATGCTTAATAAATGGCATGAAAGATTACCTCTCTGGTCCACTTGAATCACTTTTCAGCTGTAGACTACAGTCAGGTTTTGAGCCCAGGAACTAGAAGATGGCTAAAGTCACTCCCCTGCACAAAGGAGGTCCAACCCCTGATCCGGGTAAATACAGGCCCATAAGTCTGACAAATGGCATATGTAAGGCAATGGAAAGAATCATCATGGACATGATAAATGATGAGGACATGGGTAACCTGCAAACACTGGACTCAGCTCAGTTTGGCTTTATTAAAGAAAAGCCATGGCCACTAAATCTGGTGGACTCTTTTGAAGGGTCAACAAAGCATTGGATGAAAGCAAGATTGTGCACACTGCTTACCTTGACCTGGCCAAGGCTTTTAATAAAGTGCTATTTTTCTGAGTTGAAAGTACTATTTTTCCCCCACCCTTAATCCTGCTCTGTTAAATACTGGCCAAACAACTTGTCTGATTGTCTCAAGGCTTGCTAGTATAATTAAGATTCCCTGTTTGTTACATCTGCATTCATTGCTTGAAACTAATTGAGTTCTGACTGAGAGTGCTACTAAAAAAAACTAAAAATATGAATTGATAAGTATATTTTGGCACTTTATTCAAAGTTCTACAGTATTCTAAATACTTTTGCTTGATTGATTTAGATCATATTTGCTGGCTTCTGATCTGTGTTGAAAGTGTTATTTTTCTGAGTGGAAAGTGCTATTTTTCCCCCACCCTTAATCCTGCTCTGTTAAATACTGGCCAAACAACTTGTGTGTTTTATCTGATTGTCTCAAGGCTTGCTAGTATAATTAAGATTCCCTGTTTGTTACCTCTGCATTCATTGCTTGAATCTAATTGAGTTCTGACTGAGAGTGCTACTGAAACAACTCAAAATATAAATTGATAAGTATATTTTTGGCACTTCTTTCCAAAGTTCTACAGTATTCTAATTGCTTTTGCTTGATTGATTTAGATCATATTTGCTGGCTTCTGATCTGTGTTGAAAGTGTTATTTTTCTGAGTGGAAAGTGCTATTTTCCCCCACCCTTAATCCTGCTCTGTTAAATACTGGCCAAACAACTTGTGTGTTTTATCTGATTGTCTCAAGGCTTGCTAGTATAATTAAGATTCCCTGTTTGTTACCTCTGCATTCATTGCTTGAATCTAATTGAGTTCTGACTGAGAGTGCTACTGAAACAACTCAAAATATAAATTGATAAGTATATTTTTGGCACTTCTTTCCAAAGTTCTACAGTATTCTAATTGCTTTTGCTTGATTGATTTAGATCATATTTGCTGGCTTCTGATCTGTGTTGAAAGTGTTATTTTTCTGAGTGGAAAGTGCTATTTTCCCCACCCTTAATCCTGCTCTGTTAAATCCTGGCCAAACAACTTGTGTGTTTTATCTGATTGTCTCAAGGCTTGCTAGTATAATTAAGATTCCCTGTTTGTTACCTCTGCATTCATTGCTTGAATCTAATTGAGTTCTGACTGAGAGTGCTACTGAAACAACTCAAAATATAAATTGATAAGTATATTTTTGGCACTTCTTTCCAAAGTTCTACAGTATTCTAATTGCTTTTGCTTGATTGATTTAGATCATATTTGCTGGCTTCTGATCTGTGTTGAAAGTGTTATTTTTCTGAGTGGAAAGTGCTATTTTCCCCCACCCTTAATCCTGCTCTGTTAAATACTGGCCAAACAACTTGTGTGTTTTATCTGATTGTCTCAAGGCTTGCTAGTATAATTAAGATTCTCTGTTTGTTACCTCTGCATTCATTGCTTGAATCTAATTGAGTTCTGACTGAGAGTGCTACTGAAACAACTCAAAATATAAATTGATAAGTATATTTTTGGCACTTCTTTCCAAAGTTCTACAGTATTCTAATTGCTTTTGCTTGATTGAGTTAGATCATATTTGCTGGCTTCTGATCTGTGTTGAAAGTTTTATTTTTCTGAGTGGAAAGTTCTATTTTTCCCCACCCTTAATCCTGCTCTGTTAAATACTGGCCAAATAACTTGTGTGTTTTATCTGATTGTCTCAAGGCTTGCTAGTATAATTAAGATTCCCTGTTTGTTACCTCTGCATTCATTGCTTGAATCTAATTGAGTTCTGACTGAGAGTGCTACTGAAACAACTCAAAATATAAATTGATAAGTATATTTTTGGCACTTCTTTCCAAAGTTCTACAGTATTCTAATTGCTTTTGCTTGATTGATTTAGATCATATTTGCTGGCTTCTGATCTGTGTTGAAAGTGTTATTTTTCTGAGTGGAAAGTGCTATTTTCCCCACCCTTAATCCTGCTCTGTTAAATACTGGCCAAACAACTTGTGTGTTTTATCTGATTGTCTCAAGGCTTGCTAGTATAATTAAGATTCCCTGTTTGTTACCTCTGCATTCATTGCTTGAATCTAATTGAGTTCTGACTGAGAGTGCTACTGAAACAACTCAAAATATAAATTGATAAGTATATTTTTGGCACTTCTTTCCAAAGTTCTACAGTATTCTAATTGCTTTTGCTTGATTGATTTAGATCATATTTGCTGGCTTCTGATCTGTGTTGAAAGTGTTATTTTTCTGAGTGGAAAGTGCTATTTTCCCCACCCTTAATCCTGCTCTGTTAAATACTGGCCAAACAACTTGTGTGTTTTATCTGATTGTCTCAAGGCTTGCTAGTATAATTAAGATTCCCTGTTTGTTACCTCTGCATTCATTGCTTGAATCTAATTGAGTTCTGACTGAGAGTGCTACTGAAACAACTCAAAATATAAATTGATAAGTATATTTTTGGCACTTCTTTCCAAAGTTCTACAGTATTCTAATTGCTTTTGCTTGATTGATTTAGATCATATTTGCTGGCTTCTGATCTGTGTTGAAAGTGTTATTTTTCTGAGTGGAAAGTGCTATTTTCCCCCACCCTTAATCCTGCTCTGTTAAATACTGGCCAAACAACTTGTGTGTTTTATCTGATTGTCTCAAGGCTTGCTAGTATAATTAAGATTCCCTGTTTGTTACCTCTGCATTCATTGCTTGAATCTAATTGAGTTCTGACTGAGAGTGCTACTGAAACAACTCAAAATATAAATTGATAAGTATATTTTTGGCACTTCTTTCCAAAGTTCTACAGTATTCTAATTGCTTTTGCTTGATTGATTTAGATCATATTTGCTGGCATCTGATCTGTGTTGAAAGTGTTATTTTTCTGAGTGGAAAGTGCTATTTTCCCCACCCTTAATCCTGCTCTGTTAAATACTGCTCAAACAACTTGTGTGCTTTATCTGATTGTCTCAAGGCTTGCTAGTATAATTAAGATTCCCTGTTTGTTACCTCTGCATTCATTGCTTGAATCTAATTGAGTTCTGACTGAGAGTGCTACTGAAACAACTCAAAATATAAATTGATAAGTATATTTTTGGCACTTCTTTCCAAAGTTCTACAGTATTCTAATTGCTTTTGCTTGATTGATTTAGATCATATTTGCTGGCTTCTGATCTGTGTTGAAAGTGTTATTTTTCTGAGTGGAAAGTGCTATTTCCCCCACCTTTAATCCTGCTCTGTTAAATACTGGCCAAACAACTTGTGTGTTTTATCTGATTGTCTCAAGGCTTGCTAGTATAATTAAGATTCCCAGTTTGTTACCTCTGCATTCATTGCTTGAATCTAATTGAGTTCTGACTGAGAGTGCTACTGAAACAACTCAAAATATAAATTGATAAGTATATTTTTGGCACTTCTTTCCAAAGTTCTACAGTATTCTAATTGCTTTTGCTTGATTGATTTAGATCATATTTGCTGGCTTCTGATCTGTGTTGAAAGTGTTATTTTTCTGAGTGGAAAGTGCTATTTTCCCCACCCTTAATCCTGCTCTGTTAAATACTGGCCAAACAACTTGTGTGTTTTATCTGATTGTCTCAAGGCTTGCTAGTATAATTAAGATTCCCTGTTTGTTACCTCTGCATTCATTGCTTGAATCTAATTGAGTTCTGACTGAGAGTGCTACTGAAACAACTCAAAATATAAATTGATAAGTATATTTTTGGCACTTCTTTCCGAAGTTCTACAGTATTCTAATTGCTTTTGCTTGATTGATTTAGATCATATTTGCTGGCTTCTGATCTGTGTTGAAAGTGTTATTTTTCTGAGTGGAAAGTGCTATTTTCCCCACCCTTAATCCTGCTCTGTTAAATACTGGCCAAACAACTTGTGTGTTTTATCTGATTGTCTCAAGGCTTGCTAGTATAATTAAGATTCCTTGTTTGTTACCTCTGCATTCATTGCTTGAATCTAATTGAGTTCTGACTGAGAGTGCTACTGAAACAACTCAAAATATAAATTGATAAGTATATTTTTGGCACTTCTTTCCAAAGTTCTACAGTATTCTAATTGCTTTTGCTTGATTGATTTAGATCATATTTGCTGGCTTCTGATCTGTGTTGAAAGTGTTATTTTTCTGAGTGGAAAGTGCTATTTTCCCCACCCTTAATCCTGCTCTGTTAAATACTGGCCATACAACTTGGGTGTTTTATCTGATTGTCTCAAGGCTTGCTAGTATAATTAAGATTCCCAGTTTGTTACCTGTGCATTCATTGCTTGAATCTAATTGAGTTCTGACTGAGAGTGCTACTGAAACAACTCAAAATATAAATTGATAAGTATATTTTTGGCACTTCTTTCCAAAGTTCTACAGTATTCTAATTGCTTTTGCTTGATTGATTTAGATCATATTTGCTGGCTTCTGATCTGTGTTGAAAGTGTTATTTTTCTGAGTGGAAAGTGCTATTTTTCCCCGACCCTTAACCCTGCTCTGTAAAATACTGGCAAGACAACTTGTGTGTTATATCTGCTTGTCTCAAGGCTTGTTAGTATAATAAAGATTACTTGTTTGTTACCTCTGAATTCATTGTTTGAATCTTATTGAGTTCTGACTGAGAGTGCTACTGAAACAACTATAAATATAAATTGATAAGTATATTTCTGGCAAGTCTTTCCAAATTCCTACAGTATTCTAATTGCTTTTGCTTAATTGGTTTTGATCATATTTGCTGGCTTCTGATCTGTGTTGAAAGTGTTATTTTTCTTAGTGGAATGTGCTATTTTCCCCACCCTTAATCCTGCTCTGTTAAATACTGGTCAACAACTTGTGTGTTTTATCTGATTGTCTCAAGGCTTGCTAGTATAATTAAGATTCCCTGTTTGTTACCTCTGCATTCATTGCTTGAATCTAATTGAGTTCTGACTGAGAGTGCTACTGAAACAACTCAAAATATAAATTGATAAGTATATTTTTGGCACTTCTTTCCAAAGTTCTACAGTATTCTAATTGCTTTTGCTTGATTGATTTAGATCATATTTGCTGGCTTCTGATCTGTGTTGAAAGTGTTATTTTTCTGAGTGGAAAGTGCTATTTTCCCCACCCTTAATCCTGCTCTGTTAAATACTGGCCAAACAACTTGTGTGTTTTATCTGATTGTCTCAAGGCTTGCTAGTATAATTAAGATTCCCTGTTTGTTACCTCTGCATTCATTGCTTGAATCTAATTGAGTTCTGACTGAGAGTGCTACTGAAACAACTCAAAATATAAATTGATAAGTATATTTTTGGCACTTCTTTCCAAAGTTCTACAGTATTCTAATTGCTTTTGCTTGATTGATTTAGATCATATTTGCTGGCTTCTGATCTGTGTTGAAAGTGTTATTTTTCTGAGTGGAAAGTGCTATTTTTCCCCCACCCTTAATCCTGCTCTGTTAAATACTGGCCAAACAACTTGTGTGTTTTATCTGATTGTCTCAAGGCTTGCTAGTATAATTAAGATTCCCTGTTTGTTACCTCTGCATTCATTGCTTGAATCTAATTGAGTTCTGACTGAGAGTGCTACTGAAACAACTCAAAATATAAATTGATAAGTATATTTTTGGCACTTCTTTCCAAAGTTCTACAGTATTCTAATTGCTTTTGCTTGATTGATTTAGATCATATTTGCTGGCTTCTGATCTGTGTTGAAAGTGTTATTTTTCTGAGTGGAAAGTGCTATTTTTCCCCCCACCCTTAATCCTGCTCTGTTAAATACTGGCCAAACAACTTGTGTGTTTTATCTGATTGTCTCAAGGCTTGCTAGTATAATTAAGATTCCCTGTTTGTTACCTCTGCATTCATTGCTTGAATCTAATTGAGTTCTGACTGAGAGTGCTACTGAAACAACTCAAAATATAAATTGATAAGTATATTTTTGGCACTTCTTTCCAAAGTTCTACAGTATTCTAATTGCTTTTGCTTGATTGATTTAGATCATATTTGCTGGCTTCTGATCTGTGTTGAAAGTGTTATTTTTCTGAGTGGAAAGTGCTATTTTTCCCCACCCTTAATCCTGCTCTGTTAAATACTGGCCAAACAACTTGTGTGTTTTATCTGATTGTCTCAAGGCTTGCTAGTATAATTAAGATTCCCTGTTTGTTACCTCTGCATTCATTGCTTGAATCTAATTGAGTTCTGACTGAGAGTGCTACTGAAACAACTCAAAATATAAATTGATAAGTATATTTTTGGCACTTCTTTCCAAAGTTCTACAGTATTCTAATTGCTTTTGCTTGATTGATTTAGATCATATTTGCTGGCTTCTGATCTGTGTTGAAAGTGTTATTTTTCTGAGTGGAAAGTGCTATTTTCCCCACCCTTAATCCTGCTCTGTTAAATACTGGCCAAAAAACTTGTGTGTTTTATCTGATTGTCTCAAGGCTTGCTAGTATAATTAAGATTCCCTGTTTGTTACCTCTGCATTCATTGCTTGAATCTAATTGAGTTCTGACTGAGAGTGCTACTGAAACAACTCAAAATATAAATTGATAAGTATATTTTTGGCACTTCTTTCCAAAGTTCTACAGTATTCTAATTGCTTTTGCTTGATTGATTTAGATCATATTTGCTGGCTTCTGATCTGTGTTGAAAGTGTTATTTTTCTGAGTGGAAAGTGCTATTTTCCCCACCCTTAATCCTGCTCTGTTAAATACTGGCCAAACAACTTGTGTGTTTTATCTGATTGTCTCAAGGCTTGCTAGTATAATTAAGATTCCCTGTTTGTTACCTCTGCATTCATTGCTTGAATCTAATTGAGTTCTGACTGAGAGTGCTACTGAAACAACTCAAAATATAAATTGATAAGTATATTTTTGGCACTTCTTTCCAAAGTTCTACAGTATTCTAATTGCTTTTGCTTGATTGATTTAGATCATATTTGCTGGCTTCTGATCTGTGTTGAAAGTGTTATTTTTCTGAGTGGAAAGTGCTATTTTCCCCACCCTTAATCCTGCTCTGTTAAATACTGGCCAAACAACTTATGTGTTTTATCTGATTGTCTCAAAGTTTGCTAGTATAATTAAGATTCCCTGTTTGTTACCTCTGCATTCATTGCTTGAATCTAATTGAGTTCTTACTGAGAGTGCTACTGAAACAACTCAAAATATAAATTGATAAGTATATTTTTGGCACTTCTTTCCAAAGTTCTACAGTATTCTAATTGCTTTTGCTTGATTGATTTAGATCATATTTGCTGGCTTCTGATCTGTGTTGAAAGTGTTATTTTTCTGAGTGGAAAGTGCTATTTTCCCCACCCTTAATCCTGCTCTGTTAAACACTGGCCAAACAACTTGTGTGTTTTATCTGATTGTCTCAAGGCTTGCTAGTATAATTAAGATTCCCTGTTTGTTACCTCTGCATTCATTGCTTGAATCTAATTGAGTTCTGACTGAGAGTGCTACTGAAACAACTCAAAATATAAATTGATAAGTATATTTTTGGCACTTCTTTCCAAAGTTCTACAGTATTCTAATTGCTTTTGCTTGATTGATTTAGATCATATTTGCTGGCTTCTGATCTGTGTTGAAAGTGTTATTTTTCTGAGTGGAAAGTTCTATTTTCCCCACCCTTAATCCTGCTCTGTTAAATACTGGCCAAACAACTTGTCTGTTTTATCTGATTGTCTCAAGGCTTGCTAGTATAATTAAGATTCCCTGTCTGTTACCTCTGCATTCATTGCTTGAATCTAATTGAGTTCTGACTGAGAGTGCTACTGAAACAACTCAAAATATAAATTGATAAGTATATTTTTGGCACTTCTTTCCAAAGTTCTACAGTATCCTAATTGCTTTTGCTTGATTGATTTAGATCATATTTGCTGGCTTCTGATCTGTGTTGAAAGTGTTATTTTTCTGAGTGGAAAGTGCTATTTTCCCCACCCTTAATCCTGCTCTGTTAAATACTGGCCAAACAACTTGTGTGTTTTATCTGATTGTCTCAAGGCTTGCTAGTATAATTAAGATTCCCTGTTTGTTACCTCTGCATTCATTGCTTGAATCTAATTGAGTTCTGACTGAGAGTGCTACTGAAACAACTCAAAATATAAATTGATAAGTATATTTTTGGCACTTCTTTCCAAAGTTCTACAGTATTCTAAATGCTTTTGCTTGATTGATTTAGATCATATTTGCTGGCTTCTGATCTGTGTTGGAAGTGTTATTTTTCTAAGGGGAAAGTGTTATTTTCCCCACCCTTAATCGTGCTCTGTTAAATACTGGCCAAACAACTTGTGTGTTTTATCTGATTGTCTCAAGGCTTGCTAGTATAATTATGATTCCCTGTTTGTTACCTCTGCATTCATTGCTTGAATCTAATTGAGTTCTGACTGAGAGTGCTACTGAAACAACTCAAAATATAAATTGATAAGTATATTTTGGCAATTCTTTCCAAAGTTCTACAGTATTCTAATTGCTTTTTCTTGATTGATTTAGATCATATTTGCTGGCTTCTGATCTGTGTTGAAAGTGTTATTTTTCTGAGTGGAAAGTGCTATTTTCCCCACCCTTAATCCTGCTCTGTTAAATACTGGCCAAACAACTTGTGTGTTTTTTCTGATTGTCTCAAGGCTTGCTAGTATAATTAAGATTCCCTGTTTGTTACCTCTGAATTCATTGCTTGAATCTAATTGAGTTCTGACTGAGAGTGCTACTGAAACAACTCAAAATATAAATTGATAAGTATATTTTTGACACTTCTTTCCAAAGTTCTACAGTATTCTAATTGCTTTTGCTTGATTGATTTAGATCATATTTGCTGGCTTCTGATCTGTGTTGAAAGTGTTATTTTTCTGAGTGGAAAGTGCTATTTTTCCCCAACCTTAATCCTGCTCTGTTAAATACTGGCCAAACAACTTGTGTGTTTTATCTGATTGTCTCAAGGCTTGCTAGTATAATTAAGATTCCCTGTTTGTTACCTCTGCATTCATTGCTTGAATCTAATTGAGTTCTGACTGAGAGTGCTACTGAAACAACTCAAAATATAAATTGATAAGTATATTTTTGGCACTTCTTTCCAAAGTTCTACAGTATTCTAATTGCTTTTGCTTGATTGATTTAGATCATATTTGCTGGCTTCTGATCTGTGTTGAAAGTGTTATTTTTCTGAGTGGAAAGTGCTATTTTCCCCACCCTTAATCCTCCTCTGTTAAATACTGGCCAAACAACTTGTGTGTTTTATCTGATTGTCTCAAGGCTTGCTAGTATAATTAAGATTCCCTGTTTGTTACCTCTGCATTCATTGCTTGAATCTAATTGAGTTCTGACTGAGAGTGCTACTGAAACAACTCAAAATATAAATTGATAAGTATATTTTTGGCACTTCTTTCCAAAGTTCTACAGTATTCTAATTGCTTTTGCTTGATTGATTTAGATCATATTTGCTGGCTTCTGATCTGTGTTGAAAGTGTTATTTTTCTGAGTGGAAAGTGCTATTTTCCCCACCCTTAATCCTGCTCTGTTAAATACTGGCCAAACAACTTGTGTGTTTTTTCTGATTGCCTCAAGGCTTGCTAGTATAATTAAGATTCCCTGTTTGTTACCTCTGCATTCATTGCTTGAATCTAATTGAGTTCTGACTGAGAGTGCTACTGAAACAACTCAAAATATAAATTGATAAGTATATTTTTGGCACTTCTTTCCAAAGTTCTACAGTATTCTAATTGCTTTTGCTTGATTGATTTAGATCATATTTGCTGGCTTCTGATCTGTGTTGAAAGTGTTATTTTTCTGAGTGGAAAGTGCTATTTTCCCCACCCTTAATCCTGCTCTGTTAAGTACTGGCCAAACAAATTGTGTGTTTTATCTGATTGTCTCAAGGCTTGCTAGTATAATTAAGATTCCCTGTTTGTTACCTCTGCATTCATTGCTTGAATCTAATTGAGTTCTGACTGAGAGTGCTACTGAAACAACTCAAAATATAAATTGATAAGTATATTTTTGGCACTTCTTTCCAAAGTTCTACAGTATTCTAATTGCTTTTGCTTGATTGATTTAGATCATATTTGCTGGCTTCTGATCTGTGTTGAAAGTGTTATTTTTCTGAGTGGAAAGTGCTATTTTCCCCACCCTTAATCCTGCTCTGTTAAATACTGGCCAAACAACTTGTGTGTTTTATCTGATTGTCTCAAGGCTTGCTAGTATAATTAAGATTCCCTGTTTGTTACCTCTGCATTCATTGCTTGAATCTAATTGAGTTCTGACTGAGAGTGCTACTGAAACAACTCAAAATATAAATTGATAAGTATATTTTTTGGCACTTCTTTCCAAAGTTCTACAGTATTCTAATTGCTTTTGCTTGATTGATTTAGATCATATTTGCTGGCTTCTGATCTGTGTTGAAAGTGTTATTTTTCTGAGTGGAAAGTGCTATTTTTCCCCACCCTTAATCCTGCTCTGTTAAATACTGGCCAAACAACTTGTGTGTTTTATCTGATTGTCTCAAGGCTTGCTAGTATAATTAAGATTCCCTGTTTGTTACCTCTGCATTCATTGCTTGAATCTAATTGAGTTCTGACTGAGAGTGCTACTGAAACAACTCAAAATATAAATTGATAAGTATATTTTTTGGCACTTCTTTCCAAAGTTCTACAGTATTCTAATTGCTTTTGCTTGATTGATTTAGATCATATTTGCTGGCTTCTGATCTGTGTTGAAAGTGTTATTTTTCTGAGTGGAAAGTGCTATTTTCCCCACCCTTAATCCTGCTCTGTTAAATACTGGCCAAACAACTTGTGTGTTTTATCTGATTGTCTCAAGGCTTGCTAGTATAATTAAGATTCCCTGTTTGTTACCTCTGCATTCATTGCTTGAATCTAATTGAGTTCTGACTGAGAGTGCTACTGAAACAACTCAAAATATAAATTGATAAGTATATTTTTGGCACTTCTTTCCAAAGTTCTACAGTATTCTAATTGCTTTTGCTTGATTGATTTAGATCATATTTGCTGGCTTCTGATCAGTGTTGAAAGTGTTATTTTTCTTAGTGGAAAGTGCTATCCCCCCCTTAATCCTGCTCTGTTAAATACTGACCAAACAACTTGTGAGTTTTATCTGATTGTCTCAAGGCTTGCTAGTATAATTAAGATTCCCTGTTTGTTACCTCTGCATTCATTGCTTGAATCTAATTGAGTTCTGACTGAGAGTGCTACTGAAACAACTCAAAATATAAATTGATAAGTATATTTTTGGCACTTCTTTCCAAAGTTCTACAGTATTCTAATTGCTTTTGCTTGATTGATTTAGATCATATTTGCTGGCTTCTGATCTATGTTGAAAGTGTTATTTCTCAGAGTGGAAAGTGCTATTTTCCCCCACCCTTAATCTTGCTCTGTTAAATACTGGCCAAACAACTTGTGTGTTTTATCTGATTGTCTCAAGGCTTGCTAGTATAATTAAGATTCCCTGTTTGTTACCTCTGCATTCATTGCTTGAATCTAATTGAGTTCTGACTGAGAGTGCTACTGAAACAGCTCAAAATATAAATTGATAAGTATATTTTTGGCACTTCTTTCCAAAGTTCTACAGTATTCTAATTGCTTTTGCTTGATTGATTTAAATCATATTTGCTGGCTTGTTGAAAGTGTTATTTTTCGGAGTGGAAAGTGCCATTTTTCCCCCACTCTTAATCCTGCTCTGTTAAATACTGGCCAAGCAACTTGTGTGTTTTATCTGATTGTCTCAAGGCTTGATAGTATAATTAAGATTCCCTGTTTGTTGCCTCTGCATTCATTGCTTTAATCTAATTGAGTTCTGACTGAGAGTGCTACTGAAACAACTCAAAATATAAATTGATAAGTACATTTTTTGCACTTCTTTCAAAAGTTCTACAGTATTCTAATTGCTTTTGCTTGATTGATTTAGATCATATTTGCTGTATTCTGATCTGTGTTGAAAGTGTTATTTTTCTGAGTGGAAAGTTCTATTTCTTCCCCACTCTTAATCCTGCTCTGTTAAATACTGGCCAAACAACTTGTGTGTTTTATCTGATTGTCTCAAGGCTTGCTAGTATAATTAAGATTCCCTGTTTGTTACCTCTGCATTCATTGCTTGAATCTAATTGAGTTCTGACTGAGAGTGCTACTGAAACAACTCAAAATATAAATTGATAAGTATATTTTTTGGCACTTCTTTCCAAAGTTCTACAGTATTCTAATTGCTTTTGCTTGATTGATTTAGATCATATTTGCTGGCTTCTGATCTGTGTTGAAAGTGTTATTTTTCTGAGTGGAAAGTGCTATTTTTCCCCCACCCTTAATCCTGCTCTGTTAAATACTGGCCAAACAACTTGTGTGTTTTATCTGATTGTCTCAAGGCTTGCTAGTATAATTAAGATTCCCTGTTTGTTACCTCTGCATTCATTGCTTGAATCTAATTGAGTTCTGACTGAGAGTGCTACTGAAACAACTCAAAATATAAATTGATAAGTATATTTTTGGCACTTCTTTCCAAAGTTCTACAGTATTCTAATTGCTTTTGCTTGATTGATTTAGATCATATTTGCTGGCTTCTGATCTGTGTTGAAAGTGTTATTTTTCTGAGTGGAAAGTGCTATTTTTCCCCCACCCTTAATCCTGCTCTGTTAAATACTGGCCAAACAACTTGTGTGTTTTATCTGATTGTCTCAAGGCTTGCTAGTATAATTAAGATTCCCTGTTTGTTACCTCTGCATTCATTGCTTGAATCTAATTGAGTTCTGACTGAGAGTGCTACTGAAACAACTCAAAATATAAATTGATAAGTATATTTTTGGCACTTCTTTCCAAAGTTCTACAGTATTCTAATTGCTTTTGCTTGATTGATTTAGATCATATTTGCTGGCTTCTGATCTGTGTTGAAAGTGTTATTTTTCTGAGTGGAAAGTGCTATTTTCCCCACCCTTAATCCTGCTCTGTTAAATACTGGCCAAACAACTTGTGTGTTTTATCTGATTGTCTCAAGGCTTGCTAGTATAATTAAGATTCCCTGTTTGTTACCTCTGCATTCATTGCTTGAATCTAATTGAGTTCTGACTGAGAGTGCTACTGAAACAACTCAAAATATAAATTGATAAGTATATTTTTGGCACTTCTTTCCAAAGTTCTACAGTATTCTAATTGCTTTTGCTTGATTGATTTAGATCATATTTGCTGGCTTCTGATCTGTGTTGAAAGTGTTATTTTTCTGAGTGGAAAGTGCTATTTTTCCCCACCCTTAATCCTGCTCTGTTAAATACTGGCCAAACAACTTGTGTGTTTTATCTGATTGTCTCAAGGCTTGCTAGTATAATTAAGATTCCCTGTTTGTTACCTCTGCATTCATTGCTTGAATCTAATTGAGTTCTGACTGAGAGTGCTACTGAAACAACTCAAAATATAAATTGATAAGTATATTTTTGGCACTTCTTTCCAAAGTTCTACAGTATTCTAATTGCTTTTGCTTGATTGATTTAGATCATATTTGCTGGCTTCTGATCTGTGTTGAAAGTGTTATTTTTCTGAGTGGAAAGTGCTATTTTTCCCCACCCTTAATCCTGCTCTGTTAAATACTGGCCAAACAACTTGTGTGTTTTATCTGATTGTCTCAAGGCTTGCTAGTATAATTAAGATTCCCTGTTTGTTACCTCTGCATTCATTGCTTGAATCTAATTGAGTTCTGACTGAGAGTGCTACTGAAACAACTCAAAATATAAATTGATAAGTATATTTTTGGCACTTCTTTCCAAAGTTCTACAGTATTCTAATTGCTTTTGCTTGATTGATTTAGATCATATTTGCTGGCTTCTGATCTGTGTTGAAAGTGTTATTTTTCTGAGTGGAAAGTGCTATTTTCCCCACCCTTAATCCTGCTCTGTTAAATACTGGCCAAACAACTTGTGTGTTTTATCTGATTGTCTCAAGGCTTGCTAGTATAATTAAGATTCCCTGTTTGTTACCACTGCATTCATTGCTTGAATCTAATTGAGTTCTGACTGAGAGTGCTACTGAAACAACTCAATATATAAATTGATAAGTATATTTTTGGCACTTCTTTCCAAAGTTCTACAGTATTCTAATTGCTTTTGCTTGATTGATTTAAGATCATATTTGCTGGCTTCTGATCTGTGTTGAAAGTGTTATTTTTCTGAGTGGAAAGTGCTATTTTCCCCCACCCTTAATCCTGCTCTGTTAAATACTGGCCAAACAACTTGTGTGTTTTATCTGATTGTCTCAAGGCTTGCTAGTATAATTAAGATTCCCTGTTTGTTACCTCTGCATTCATTGCTTGAATCTAATTGAGTTCTGACTGAGAGTGCTACTGAAACAACTCAAAATATAAATTGATAAGTATATTTTTGGCACTTCTTTCCAAAGTTCTACAGTATTCTAATTGCTTTTGCTTGATTGATTTAGATCATATTTGCTGGCTTCTGATCTGTGTTGAAAGTGTTATTTTTCTGAGTGGAAAGTGCTATTTTTCCCCCACCCTTAATCCTGCTCTGTTAAATACTGGCCAAACAACTTGTGTGTTTTATCTGATTGTCTCAAGGCTTGCTAGTATAATTAAGATTCCCTGTTTGTTACCTCTGCATTCATTGCTTGAATCTAATTGAGTTCTGACTGAGAGTGCTACTGAAACAACTCAAAATATAAATTGATAAGTATATTTTTTGGCACTTCTTTCCAAAGTTCTACAGTATTCTAATTGCTTTTGCTTGATTGATTTAGATCATATTTGCTGGCTTCTGATCTGTGTTGAAAGTGTTATTTTTCTGAGTGGAAAGTGCTATTTTTCCCCACCCTTAATCCTGCTCTGTTAAATACTGGCCAAACAACTTGTGTGTTTTATCTGATTGTCTCAAGGCTTGCTAGTATAATTAAGATTCCCTGTTTGTTACCTCTGCATTCATTGCTTGAATCTAATTGAGTTCTGACTGAGAGTGCTACTGAAACAACTCAAAATATAAATTGATAAGTATATTTTTGGCACTTCTTTCCAAAGTTCTACAGTATTCTAATTGCTTTTGCTTGATTGATTTAGATCATATTTGCTGGCTTCTGATCTGTGTTGAAAGTGTTATTTTTCTGAGTGGAAAGTGCTATTTTCCCCACCCTTAATCCTGCTCTGTTAAATACTGGCCAAACAACTTGTGTGTTTTATCTGATTGTCTCAAGGCTTGCTAGTATAATTAAGATTCCCTGTTTGTTACCTCTGCATTCATTGCTTGAATCTAATTGAGTTCTGACTGAGAGTGCTACTGAAACAACTCAAAATATAAATTGATAAGTATATTTTTTGGCACTTCTTTCCAAAGTTCTACAGTATTCTAATTGCTTTTGCTTGATTGATTTAGATCATATTTGCTGGCTTCTGATCTGTGTTGAAAGTGTTATTTTTCTGAGTGGAAAGTGCTATTTTCCCCACCCTTAATCCTGCTCTGTTAAATACTGGCCAAACAACTTGTGTGTTTTATCTGATTGTCTCAAGGCTTGCTAGTATAATTAAGATTCCCTGTTTGTTACCTCTGCATTCATTGCTTGAATCTAATTGAGTTCTGACTGAGAGTGCTACTGAAACAACTCAAAATATCAATTGATAAGTATATTTTTTGGCACTTCTTTCAAAAGTTCTACAGTATTCTAATTGCTTTCGCTTGATTGATTTAGATGATATTTGCTGGCTTCTGATCTGTGTTGAAAGTGTTATTTTTCTGAGTGGAAAGTGCTATTTTCCCCACACCCTTAATCCTGCTCTGTTAAATACTGGCCAAACAACTTGTGTGTTTTATCTGATTGTCTCAAGGCTTGCTAGTATAATTAAGATTCCCTGTTTGTTACCTCTGCATTCATTGCTTGAATCTAATTGAGTTCTGACTGAGAGTGCTACTGAAACAACTCAAAATATAAATTGATAAGTATATTTTTGGCACTTCTTTCCAAAGTTCTACAGTATTCTAATTGCTTTTGCTTGATTGATTTAGATCATATTTGCTGGCTTCTGATCTGTGTTGAAAGTGTTATTTTTCTGAGTGGAAAGTGCTATTTTCCCCACTCTTAATCCTGCTCTGTTAAATACTGGCCAAACAACTTGTGTGTTTTATCTGATTGTCTCAAGGCTTGCTAGTATAATTAAGATTCCCTGTTTGTTACCTCTGCATTCATTGCTTGAATCTAATTGAGTTCTGACTGAGAGTGCTACTGAAACAACTCAAAATATAAATTGATAAGTATATTTTTGGCACTTCTTTCCAAAGTTCTACAGTATTCTAATTGCTTTTGCTTGATTGATTTAGATCATATTTGCTGGCTTCTGATCTGTGTTGAAAGTGTTATTTTTCTGAGTGGAAAGTGCTATTTCCCCCACCCTTAATCCTGCTCTGTTAAATACTGGCCAAACAACTTGTGTGTTTTATCTGATTGTCTCAAGGCTTGCTAGTATAATTAAGATTCCCTGTTTGTTACCTCTGCATTCATTGCTTGAATCTAATTGAGTTCTGACTGAGAGTGCTACTGAAACAACTCAAAATATAAATTGATAAGTATATTTTTGGCACTTCTTTCCAAAGTTCTACAGTATTCTAATTGCTTTTGCTTGATTGATTTAGATCATATTTGCTGGCTTCTGATCTGTGTTGAAAGTGTTATTTTTCTGAGTGGAAAGTGCTATTTTTCCCCACCCTTAATCCTGCTCTGTTAAATACTGGCCAAACAACTTGTGTGTTTTATCTGATTGTCTCAAGGCTTGCTAGTATAATTAAGATTCCCTGTTTGTTACCTCTGCATTCATTGCTTGAATCTAATTGAGTTCTGACTGAGAGTGCTACTGAAACAACTCAAAATATAAATTGATAAGTATATTTTTGGCACTTCTTTCCAAAGTTCTACAGTATTCTAATTGCTTTTGCTTGATTGATTTAGATCATATTTGCTGGCTTCTGATCTGTGTTGAAAGTGTTATTTTTCTGAGTGGAAAGTGCTATTTTTCCCCCCACCCTTAATCCTGCTCTGTTAAATACTGGCCAAACAACTTGTGTGTTTTATCTGATTGTCTCAAGGCTTGCTAGTATAATTAAGATTCCCTGTTTGTTACCTCTGCATTCATTGCTTGAATCTAATTGAGTTCTGACTGAGAGTGCTACTGAAACAACTCAAAATATAAATTGATAAGTATATTTTTGGCACTTCTTTCCAAAGTTCTACAGTATTCTAATTGCTTTTGCTTGATTGATTTAGATCATATTTGCTGGCTTCTGATCTGTGTTGAAAGTGTTATTTTTCTGAGTGGAAAGTGCTATTTTCCCCACCCTTAATCCTGCTCTGTTAAATACTGGCCAAACAACTTGTGTGTTTTATCTGATTGTCTCAAGGCTTGCTAGTATAATTAAGATTCCCTGTTTGTTACCTCTGCATTCATTGCTTGAATCTAATTGAGTTCTGACTGAGAGTGCTACTGAAACAACTCAAAATATAAATTGATAAGTATTTTTTTGGCACTTCATTCCAAAGTTCTACAGTATTCTAATTGCTTTTGCTTGATTGATTTAGATCATATTTGCTGGCTTCTGATCTGTGTTGAAAGTGTTATTTTTCTGAGTGGAAAGTGCTATTTTCCCCACCCTTAATCCTGCTCTGTTAAATACTGGCCAAACAACTTGTGTGTTTTATCTGATTGTCTCAAGGCTTGCTAGTATAATTAAGATTCCCTGTTTGTTACCTCTGCATTCATTGCTTGAATCTAATTGAGTTCTGACTGAGAGTGCTACTGAAACAACTCAAAATATAAATTGATAAGTATATTTTTGGCACTTCTTTCCAAAGTTCTACAGTATTCTAATTGCTTTTGCTTGATTGATTTAGATCATATTTGCTGGCTTCTGATCTGTGTTGAAAGTGTTATTTTTCTGAGTGGAAAGTGCTATTTTCCCCACCCTTAATCCTGCTCTGTTAAATACTGGCCAAACAACTTGTGTGTTTTATCTGATTGTCTCAAGGCTTGCTAGTATAATTAAGATTCCCTGTTTGTTACCTCTGCATTCATTGCTTGAATCTAATTGAGTTCTGACTGAGAGTGCTACTGAAACAACTCAAAATATAAATTGATAAGTATATTTTTGGCACTTCTTTCCAAAGTTCTACAGTATTCTAATTGCTTTTGCTTGATTGATTTAGATCATATTTGCTGGCTTCTGATCTGTGTTGAAAGTGTTATTTTTCTGAGTGGAAAGTGCTATTTTCCCCACCCTTAATCCTGCTCTGTTAAATACTGGCCAAACAACTTGTGTGTTTTATCTGATTGTCTCAAGGCTTGCTAGTATAATTAAGATTCCCTGTTTGTTACCTCTGCATTCATTGCTTGAATCTAATTGAGTTCTGACTGAGAGTGCTACTGAAACAACTCAAAATATAAATTGATAAGTATATTTTTTGGCACTTCTTTCCAAAGTTCTACAGTATTCTAATTGCTTTTGCTTGATTGATTTAGATCATATTTGCTGGCTTCTGATCTGTGTTGAAAGTGTTATTTTTCTGAGTGGAAAGTGCTATTTTCCCCACCCTTAATCCTGCTCTGTTAAATACTGGCCAAACAACTTGTGTGTTTTATCTGATTGTCTCAAGGCTTGCTAGTATAATTAAGATTCCCTGTTTGTTACCTCTGCATTCATTGCTTGAATCTAATTGAGTTCTGACTGAGAGTGCTACTGAAACAACTCAAAATATAAATTGATAAGTATATTTTTGGCACTTCTTTCCAAAGTTCTACAGTATTCTAATTGCTTTTGCTTGATTGATTTAGATCATATTTGCTGGCTTCTGATCTGTGTTGAAAGTGTTATTTTTCTGAGTGGAAAGTGCTATTTTCCCCCACCCTTAATCCTGCTCTGTTAAATACTGGCCAAACAACTTGTGTGTTTTATCTGATTGTCTCAAGGCTTGCTAGTATAATTAAGATTCCCTGTTTGTTACCTCTGCATTCATTGCTTGAATCTAATTGAGTTCTGACTGAGAGTGCTACTGAAACAACTCAAAATATAAATTGATAAGTATATTTTTGGCACTTCTTTCCAAAGTTCTACAGTATTCTAATTGCTTTTGCTTGATTGATTTAGATCATATTTGCTGGCTTCTGATCTGTGTTGAAAGTGTTATTTTTCTGAGTGGAAAGTGCTATTTCCCCCACCCTTAATCCTGCTCTGTTAAATACTGGCCAAACAACTTGTGTGTTTTATCTGATTGTCTCAAGGCTTGCTAGTATAATTAAGATTCCCTGTTTGTTACCTCTGCATTCATTGCTTGAATCTAATTGAGTTCTGACTGAGAGTGCTACTGAAACAACTCAAAATATAAATTGATAAGTATATTTTTGGCACTTCTTTCCAAAGTTCTACAGTATTCTAATTGCTTTTGCTTGATTGATTTAGATCAAATTTGCTGGCTTCTGATCTGTGTTGAAGGTGTTATTTTTCTATGTGGAAAGTGCTATTTTCCCCACCCTTAATCCTGCTCTGTTAAATACTGGACAAACAACTTGTGTGTTTTATCTGATTGTCTCAAGGCTTGCTAGTATAATTAAGATTCTCTGTTTGTTACCTCTGCATTCATTGCTTGAATCTAATTGAGTTCTGACTGAGAGTGCTACTGAAACAACTCAAAATATAAATTTATAAGTATATTTTTGGCACTTTTTTCCAAAGTTCTACAGTATTCTAATTGCTTTTGCTTGATTGATTTAGATCATATTTGCTGGCTTCTGATCTGTGTTGAAAGTGTTATTTTTCTGAGTGGAAAGTGCTATTTTCCCCACCCTTAATCCTGCTCTGTTAAATACTGGCCAAACAACTTGTGTGTTTTATCTGATTGTCTCAAGGCTTGCTAGTATAATTAAGATTCCCTGTTTGTTACCTCTGCATTCATTGCTTGAATCTAATTGAGTTCTGACTGAGAGTGCTACTGAAACAACTCAAAATATAAATTGATAAGTATATTTTTGGCACTTCTTTCCAAAGTTCTACAGTATTCTAATTGCTTTTGCTTGATTGATTTAGATCATATTTGCTGGCTTCTGATCTGTGTTGAAAGTGTTATTTTTCTGAGTGGAAAGTGCTATTTTTCCCCACCCTTAATCCTGCTCTGTTAAATACTGGCCAAACAACTTGTGTGTTTTATCTGATTGTCTCAAGGCTTGCTAGTATAATTAAGATTCCCTGTTTGTTACCTCTGCATTCATTGCTTGAATCTAATTGAGTTCTGACTGAGAGTGCTACTGAAACAACTCAAAATATAAATTGATAAGTATATTTTTGGCACTTCTTTCCAAAGTTCTACAGTATTCTAATTGCTTTTGCTTGATTGATTTAGATCATATTTGCTGGCTTCTGATCTGTGTTGAAAGTGTTATTTTTCTGAGTGGAAAGTGCTATTTTCCCCACCCTTAATCCTGCTCTGTTAAATACTGGCCAAACAACTTGTGTGTTTTATCTGATTGTCTCAAGGCTTGCTAGTATAATTAAGATTCCCTGTTTGTTACCTCTGCATTCATTGCTTGAATCTAATTGAGTTCTGACTGAGAGTGCTACTGAAACAACTCAAAATATAAATTGATAAGTATATTTTTTGGCACTTCTTTCCAAAGTTCTACAGTATTCTAATTGCTTTTGCTTGATTGATTTAGATCATATTTGCTGGCTTCTGATCTGTGTTGAAAGTGTTATTTTTCTGAGTGGAAAGTGCTATTTTCCCCACCCTTAATCCTGCTCTGTTAAATACTGGCCAAACAACTTGTGTGTTTTATCTGATTGTCTCAAGGCTTGCTAGTATAATTAAGATTCCCTGTTTGTTACCTCTGCATTCATTGCTTGAATCTAATTGAGTTCTGACTGAGAGTGCTACTGAAACAACTCAAAATATAAATTGATAAGTATATTTTTGGCACTTCTTTCCAAAGTTCTACAGTATTCTAATTGCTTTTGCTTGATTGATTTAGATCATATTTGCTGGCTTCTGATCTGTGTTGAAAGTGTTATTTTTCTGAGTGGAAAGTGCTATTTCACCCCACCCTTAATCCTGCTCTGTTAAATACTGGCCAAACAACTTGTGTGTTTTATCTGATTGTCTCAGGGCTTGCTAGGATAATTAAGATTCCCTGTTTGTTACCTCTGCATTCATTGCTTGAATCTAATTGAGTTCTGACTGAGAGTGCTACTGAAACAATTCAATATATAAATTGATAAGTATATTTTTGGCACTTCTTTCCAAAGTTCTACAGTCTTCTAATTGCTTTTGCTTGATTGATTTAAGATCATATTTGCTGGCTTCTGATCTGTGTTGAAAGTGTTATTTTTCTGAGTGGAAGGTGCTATTTCACCCCACCCTTAATCCTGCTCTGTTAAATACTGGCCAAACAACTTGTGTGTTTTATCTGATTGTCTCAAGGCTTGCTAGTATAATTAAGATTCCCTGTTTGTTACCTCTGCATTCATTGCTTGAATCTAATTGAGTTCTGACTGAGAGTGCTACTGAAACAACTCAAAATATAAATTGATAAGTATATTTTTGGCACTTCTTTCCAAAGTTCTACAGTATTCTAATTGCTTTTGCTTGATTGATTTAGATCATATTTGCTGGCTTCTGATCTGTGTTGAAAGTGTTATTTTTCTGAGTGGAAAGTGCTATTTTTCCCCACCCTTAATCCTGCTCTGTTAAATACTGGCCAAACAACTTGTGTGTTTTATCTGATTGTCTCAAGGCTTGCTAGTATAATTAAGATTCCCTGTTTGTTACCTCTGCATTCATTGCTTGAATCTAATTGAGTTCTGACTGAGAGTGCTACTGAAACAACTCAAAATATAAATTGATAAGTATATTTTTAGCACTTCTTTCCAAAGTTCTACAGTATTCTAATTGCTTTTGCTTGATTGATTTAGATCATATTTGCTGGCTTCTGATCTGTGTTGAAAGTGTTATTTTTCTGAGTTGAAAGTGCTATTTTCCCCACCCTTAATCCTGCTCTGTTAAATACTGGCCAAACAACTTGTGTGTTTTATCTGATTGTCTCAAGGCTTGCTAGTATAATTAAGATTCCCTGTTTGTTACCTCTGCATTCATTGCTTGAATCTAATTGAGTTCTGACTGAGAGTGCTACTGAAACAACTCAAAATATAAATTGATAAGTATATTTTTGGCACTTCTTTCCAAAGTTCTACAGTATTCTAATTGCTTTTGCTTGATTGATTTAGATCATATTTGCTGGCTTCTGATCTGTGTTGAAAGTGTTATTTTTCTGAGTGGAAAGTGCTATTTTCCCCGACCCTTAATCCTGCTCTGTTAAATACTGGCCAAACAACTTGTGTGTTTTATCTGATTGTCTCAAGGCTTGCTAGTATAATTAAGATTCCCTGTTTGTTACCTCTGCATTCATTGCTTGAATCTAATTGAGTTCTGACTGAGAGTGCTACTGAAACAACTCAAAATATAAATTGATAAGTATATTTTTGGCACTTCTTTCCAAAGTTCTACAGTATTCTAATTGCTTTTGCTTGATTGATTTAGATCATATTTGCTGGCTTCTGATCATTGTTGAAAGTGTTATTTTTCTGGGTGGAAAGACCTATTTTCTCCCACCCTTAATCCTGCTCTGTTAAATACTGGCCAAACAACTTGTGTGTTTTATCTGATTGTCTCAAGGCTTGCTAGTATAATTAAGATTCCCTGTTTGTTACCTCTGCATTCATTGCTTGAATCTAATTGAGTTCTGACTGAGAGTGCTACTGAAACAACTCAAAATATAAATTGATAAGTATATTTTTGGCACTTCTTTCCAAAGTTCTACAGTATTCTAATTGCTTTTGCTTGATTGATTTAGATCATATTTGCTGGCTTCTGATCTGTGTTGAAAGTGTTATTTTTCTGAGTGGAAAGTGCTATTTTCCCCACCCTTAATCCTGCTCTGTTAAATACTGGCCAAACAACTTGTGTGTTTTATCTGATTGTCTCAAGGCTTGCTAGTATAATTAAGATTCCCTGTTTGTTACCTCTGCATTCATTGCTTGAATCTAATTGAGTTCTGACTGAGAGTGCTACTGAAACAACTCAAAATATAAATTGATAAGTATATTTTTGGCACTTCTTTCCAAAGTTCTACAGTATTCTAATTGCTTTTGCTTGATTGATTTAGATCATATTTGCTGGCTTCTGATCTGTGTTGAAAGTGTTATTTTTCTGAGTGGAAAGTGCTATTTTCCCCACCCTTAATCCTGCTCTGTTAAATACTGGCCAAACAACTTGTGTGTTTTATATGATTGTCTCAAGGCTTGCTAGTATAATTAAGATTCCCTGTTTGTTACCTCTGCATTCATTGCTTGAATCTAATTGAGTTCTGACTGAGAGTGCTACTGAAACAACTCAAAATATAAATTGATAAGTATATTTTTGGCACTTCTTTCCAAAGTTCTACAGTATTCTAATTGCTTTTGCTTGATTGATTTAGATCATATTTGCTGGCTTCTGATCTGTGTTGAAAGTGTTATTTGTCTGAGTTGAAAGTGCTATTTTCCCCACCCTTGATCCTGCTCTGTTAAATACTGGCCAAACAACTTGTCTGTTTTATCTGATTGTCTCAAGGCTTGCTAGTATAATTAAGATTCCCTGTTTGTTACCTCTGCATTCATTGCTTGAATCTAATTGAGTTCTGACTGAGAGTGCTACTGAAACAACTCAAAATATAAATTGATAAGTATATTTTTGGCACTTCTTTCCAAAGTTCTACAGTATTCTAATTGCTTTTGCTTGATTGATTTAGATCATATTTGCTGGCTTCTGATCTGTGTTGAAAGTGTTATTTTTCTGAGTGGAAAGTGCTATTTTTCCCCCACCCTTAATCCTGCTCTGTTAAATACTGGCCAAACAACTTGTGTGTTTTATCTGATTGTCTCAAGGCTTGCTAGTATAATTAAGATTCCCTGTTTGTTACCTCTGCATTCATTGCTTGAATCTAATTGAGTTCTGACTGAGAGTGCTACTGAAACAACTCAAAATATAAATTGATAAGTATATTTTTGGGCACTTCTTTCCAAAGTTCTACAGTATCCTAATTGCTTTTGCTTGATTGATTTAGATCATATTTGCTGGCTTCTGATCTGTGTTGAAAGTGCTATTTTTCTGAGTTGAAAGTGCTATTTTCCCCTACACTTAATCCTGCTCTGTTAAATACTGGTCAAACAACTTGTGTGTTTTATCTGATTGTCTCAAGGCTTGCTAGTATAATTAAGATTCCCTGTTTGTTACCTCTGCATTCATTGCTTGAATCTAATTGAGTTCTGACTGAGAGTGCTACTGAAACAACTCAAAATATAAATTGATAAGTATATTTTTTGCACTTCTTTCCAAAGTTCTACAGTATCCTTATTGCTTTTGCTAGATTGATTTAGATCTATAATATTTGCTGGCTTCTGATCTATGTTGAAAGTGCTATTTTTCCTCCACCCTGCCCTCCCTATAGGTGTTTTCTTTTTATGCTTGGTGGCTTTGCAATTGCCCGTCCCTTCTGTATATTTGATTTGTGACACTCCTCCCAGTCTATTGTCTTTAGCTCATTCTACCTAATACAGAGAGAAAAAAAATGTAACTTTATTCATCTGATTACTGTGTTTGTGTTTCCTCTTACTGTATTACTTATTTTGCTCTTGCTGCCTGTTCTTAAAAGTACTTAATAGTATTTATTCTGCTGGATTTATTACTGCTTCTTAATAGCCGATTAAATTGTAACTGTTATTCTATGCCTTTGGATTACACACTTGGGCTTCAGACCAGTTGTTTCACATTAGGAAGATTTGTGGTCTGCACTGTTGTGGCACGACAGGTAGCTTACATCCTGATGAGTTGGGAGTTGCTAATTGAAGGCTTAGTGTCTGTTCTGAAGTGTATTAGTTCTGGTTTAAGCACTTGGGCTTTGGGTCAGTTTTTTTACATTAAGAAGGTGTGGTCTGCACTCTTGTGGGATGCTGGATTCTGCCCTTTTGAGCTGGGAATTTCTGGTCACAGGCTTATTGCACCTGCTTATTTGAACTGTTTCTTTCTGAAATTAGCGCATCTTGTTGCTGTTGCATAGACCAAATTCAAGCCTGCTGAATCTAGCTTTGTTTGTATAACTTGAGCACTGACCCAGGCCATCTTTTTTTGGAGAAAGTTCCCCTGCACCTTAGCAGCAGGAATGTGCAGTTAGAACTTGTCTAATTGAAGACTGCTGGAGCAGGGCTCAGTTTTGAGATTTTTTCTGGTTAATTGGGTAACTTGTTTAACTCAGTTTGTTTGTTTTCTATTGTTTTATATATATAAAAAATAAATTAGCATTTTATTTATCTGCTTTTACTGTATTTGTGTTTCTTCCTACTTTATTACTAGGGGCATTGACTACAACTCTATCTGAGATATATAACAATAAGTATAATTTTCTGTGCATTTAAAGAGTTTTTTTTATTGTATCTGCTTTATTTTCTGAAAAAAAAATACTTGTTTCCCACCTTTCTAAGCTAGTATAGTCCAGTTTTCAGGTTAAGTGCTGAATTCAGGGCTGTGTTACAAATCTCTGTGTTTGCCCATACCTTACTTGGATAGAAGGAAGTTTCTCTGCTCACCTGTGAGGAGGGGAGCTTTGAGCAGCCTATCTGTCCCTGGAGGAGTGGTTTCAGCCCAGAAAGTAGTAGTTTATTAGCCATTCTGGGCTAATTTCTATCTCTTTCATTTTGCTGCTATAAATACCACATTTGCCCGGTTAGCTAGGGTATAACTATTCCCGGCTCCACAAAGTCTCCTCTTCAATTTTTCCCTTGGAACTAGTCAAACTTTCAACTTAAGCACTCAAGCCATTCATTTCTCCACCCAGCACTTGCTCAATACTCATAGCAAGCACTTATAAACCCTAGCACTAGACCCTCCTATACTGCACAGAAGGACAAGGCTCTATATTCAACCTTACCAGCCGTTCAGTAAAACAGTTCACTGTAACTATCCAGGCATGTCCAAAGGGCAGTTTCAGGTGTACTCTCCAGTCCAACTGGTGAATTTGGGCATTTTGAGGCAATGTTACAACTGCCTCATGTACACAGACAACCCTCTCCTCCTACCACCAAACACTAATACATGTGAGAGATGCAATTATACAGCCAAACTGGAGGCTAAGCTGTCTCAACCCCAGGCTGGATCAGACAGTCAAGAGGAGAAGGGAAATACTTGCATCACACCACCAGTTTCACATAGACCCATTAAACCAGCACCAGCAAAAAACACACATAAATACACGAAAACATACTCGGAGGCTCTAAATAAAAATCTGCAAAAGCAACAGAGACCTCCAAAGCAGACATCCAAGCAACCTCCACTCCCCAAGACAAATCATGAAACACATACTTCACAAAACCAGTGTGCCATGAAATCACAGCCCTTAAAGCAAAATAACATACCCAACATACTAGTAATAGGTGACTCTATAGTCAGGCACACTGACGTCCCACTCACTAGGCTGAATAAGGAGAATGTTGCTGTTAGCTGCCTGTCAGGTGCCAGGATCCGCCACATAACACAAGCTCTCAGGTCACTCCAGAACAAGTAGAAATAGGACTCTGTCATTGTCCATGTTGGTGTGAATGACCTGAGCCATACCTCCCTGGACTATATGAAAAGAGACATGGAAGAGCTCTCTGATCTTGTAGCCCAGGCCAGTATGACCCTGACCCTGAGTATCATCCTGCCCTCACCAAGAATGATACTACGGTATAAAGAAAAAAATATCAGTTTCAACAATTGGCTAAGTTTCTGGTGTCATTCAAAGGGGATCCAGTTTCTGTCCACCTGGGATGACATGCTCGACAAGCCACGCTGCTTCACTAGAGATGGCTTGCACCTGTCACCCTTAGGCTTTCGAATACTGGCCAAGGCTCTTGCCACCCCCATAGTGCCTTTTTTAGGCTAGGCTCAAAAGACAAACCCACTGCCATAAATAGCACAAGTAACAAAAAACTGAGGGTAATGCTACTCAATGCCAGAAGTCTAAACCTCAAAATGCACACACTCGAGGCACTCCTCAGTATTGAGATCATTGATATATGTGCAGTAACCAAAACCTGGTTTAAGGCTCCAGAGAGCACCCCAGCACTACCAGGCTACAACTCATACCATACATTTCAGCCACAGAACCCAGACCGAAATACAAAAGGCGGGGGCGTATCCATATTCATCAGGGATACCCACACCTCCAGGTTAGTGGCACAGCACGATGCTTCAGAGATCATCCACGTGCAACTAACAACGGGCAAAACTGCAATTAAAATTGTAGCTTGCTACAGATCACCCACCTTGTCCCAGGACACCCATTCCACATTTCTGGAAATACTGGGAAATATAAAGGTCCTACCAAACACCCTAATATTGGGTGATTTCAATTACCCAAACATTAACTGGGAGAACTACTCAAGTACTAACTCCCTTGCCCAACATTTCCTAGAATTTATAAACTCAAATGCCCTGGATCAACTGGTCAACACTCCCACCAGAGGTGACAACATATTGGAAACTGGTCATCACCAACATGGGTGACCGGTGCTCCACACTGGAGGACAACCCCTCGCTGGTTAGATATGACCATAAACAAATCACTTTGGATATCCACATTCTGCCCCCGCCCCCAGACAAGGAAACCACCGTGAAAAACTTTTCAAAAGCAAATTTCACGTTACTTAAGACCAAGGTGGAAAGTTTCAAAGCCCCCATGCTAAAGGATAACGTCCAAGCTGCAAAATCCTTTACTAATGCATTCTACGGGCACCTACAAGAATGCATGGAATGTGCTATCTCAAGCAAAACCAAAACTCACTCCTCCAAGAAAAGGAAACCAGTCTGGTGGACTCCTGCCATAAACAAGCTATACAATAGAAGGAGGAAACTAGTCCAGAAAAGAGTAAAATCCCAAGAAGAGAAGACAGCCCTGATCAGTATCAGCAAGAAACTACAATCCTTCATAAAATCATCCAAGGCGAGTTTTGAAAGAAAAATTGCCAAGGACTCCAAAGATAACCACAAGGCATTCTTTAGCTATGTCAAGAATCTAAGTGGCAATGCTCAGATCTGCTTGGAGTTAGTGCAGAATGGTACAAGATACACTGAACCGACCAATATTGCCAACATCCCAGCAAACAGGTTCAGTGCAAACTTCACCCCCAAAAGGGCCCATAACCATACCAGAAGAATGTAGAGCCCCTGAAATCACAAGACACTCAGGTTAAAACAGCCTTCTCCAAAGCCAAAAACACAGCATCAATGGGACCGGACGGTGTCCCAGGCTGTGTCCTACATGAGCTTAAAGACGAACTAACCCCTCACCTAAACACACTGTTCAAACTCAGCCTCTCCACAGGTTACGTACCCATAGAGTGGTGCACAGCAATGGTTATTCCACTCCACAAAGGTGGAGCCACAAAAGACCCCAGGAACTATCGCCCTATAAGCCTGACTAGCTTGGTCTGCAAGGCTATGGAAGTTTTCACATTTTAGATTTTTTTTTAGGTTCAATATTTCACAACTTCAATCCTGTGGTCTTTGATGATCAGAGGTTCGATGTTGTGAAATTTCGATCCTTTGAAGGGGACCCTATTGCTAAAGGGCGATCTATGCCTAGATTACAATGCATCTGCAAACCCCACACTTAAGAATCTCCTGCATATTTGTAAATCAAACAGTACCAGAAGTACAAGGTTTAAAGACCTGAATTTTGTATGTGACTTAAACAGAACATGCTGGAGAGACAACTCTGTGTCCCAGACACTGCCCTTCCTATGGAACATGCTTCCCATCCATGTGAATCTGAGTTCATCTATTACCCAGTTTAACAGCAACCTAGACCAGTGGTTGGGGAATAGGAAATTTATACCAGGCCTGGCACCCAGGTCCCTTATGGACAAATGTAGCTTATAAATGCCTAGTCCTATTTGGATACAGGATTTCCTTATTCTTTTGGAAAGACTTGTCTATGCTTAGAAAGACCTCCTGTGTCACTAACCTAGTAAAAATATATGATAAATCAAAATATTTGTGAGGGATAGGGTAAAAATATGAGGCAAAATCAGGTGCATTCTTTGAAGTCAGGGACAGTGACAGGTATGCATTACTTCCAGTGCCAGCTAAACAACTGTCATTGATCTGGTATGGCAGTTTTAGTATCACAAAATGTGTTGCTATTTGCTGAAATCAGTGTAAGGCTTTTGCTTATGTGGGGGTCGTTGCAGTGTAAGAGTAACACGCTGTCTATAATTTCTTTCACTTTCTATCACAAACATCCTCTGCACTGATGTTATGCTTACAGTATATTTAAGAGTATTAGGTTGGCCATAATTTATTTCAGTTATCATCAAAAACATAGCCCTTGAACATAGTAGGTGGTTGTCATTTGTGGTTTGGCAGGAAGAAGATATGTGTGAAAACAGCTACTCATTACCACATTTGTACACCCATTCTAAAACCCGTCATGTTCAAAGATGTGTACAGAAGGTTGCTGTATCTTGAGAGGGAAGCTGGGGATGATATGGTCATTGCTTCATTAATTTTCTTCACAATCAAACCTCAGAGGTGTCTACAGGTGGTCATTATAACTTGTGTTGGGGTTGGGGACAGTGTAGTCATTGTTTATTTTACTTTTCTCAGAGACTTCAAAGACATTCAAAAATGTTCAAAGAAGCTTGTGTAGGGGCAGTGTACTGTCTCAGAGCAACAGGTTGGAATACATAACTGATAATTTTGTTTCACTTTCTGCACAGTTGCACATCAGACACTTATAGATATGGCTACCTTTGGGGGTGTTGGCGTGAGGATTGCAGATGCATGCTATGTATAATTATGACTGTAGTCACTTCAAATACATGACTGTAGTCATTTCAATCTTTGCTTTCATCCTAGTTTATATTATAGGGATGCATAGACGGTTCTGTTTTTTTTTTTTTTTTTTTTTTTTTTGAGAGGCAAAGAGTATTACCCAGAGAGAATTTATCTGTCCTCTCAAACATTTGTCTTGTTAGCTTATTGTGAGCTACTGTTTTATCACCTTTGAACAGTAAACCTTGGACTCAACTTATGTCTTCCTTAAAAGAAAAAAATAAGTCTAAAATTCTTTTCTTCTAGCATCTATGCCCTTATGGCTTCTGGGGCCTAGTAGCCCCCTAATCATAATTTTTCTTCAAGCTATCACTAAGTGAAAAGCTTGTAAAAATAACTAAAATGCACTTTAGAGCATAGAGAAAGCCATGATTTCTTTAAAAAAGTTGAAGAGTGAGGCAAAATATACTTCCAAGATGGCTGCTCATTGAGTAACAGTTTGACTCTAGCCCTCCCAGTGTAAAGACAGGAATACAACAGAGAAGGCCAGTAGACTTTTGTGCTTATGGGTAAATTTCAGTAACTGGCTAGTAATTGTACTGCCTGGATGCCAGGAAAATGGAAATACAGAGCACCTGGAAAAAAAATCAGCTACAAAAAGTGAGGAAGAAACACTGACTGGGGACAGTTCTGCAGCTGTTCAGAAAAAGGCAATGCAACCTCCAGACATGATTTCCAGTAATCTGCAGGAAGATATAAGATAACTGCACACAGACCTGGTTAAAATAAATGAAACACTGATGTAGTATATCAACACAAGCAACAAAAGGCTGGAAGAACCTTTAAACAGATATTCAGATGAGGTGGTAAAGCTGCAAAAATCAGAGATTGTAATAAAGAAAAGGCTGGCTGAATATGAGACTGCTTAGGAAGAGGTGTTTCAAAATATAATAGAATTAGAGAACAGAGCACGTAGGGAAAACATGAGCTTTTCAGCTATACCAGAGAAGGTGGAAGGAACAGACTGCATTAATTTTATGAAAGCACAAATAAGCAACTGGACTGGTATTCCACAGCAGAAGATGTTAGTTGAAAGGGCTCATTGTGTGCATGCTCCAAACCTGACTATGAAAAAAGCATCCTAGAACTTTAATACTAAAGGTGCAATTCTACCAGCAGAAGGAGTTGATTCTGACAAAACTGTGGCACAAAATACTAAAACTGGGAGACAGCATAGTGTTTGTGGAGAATGATTACTCATTGTACACCAGGCAGAAGAGGAGTAAATTCATTCCACTATTCAGGGGAATGTTGAGATGCAGATTTGAGATTCAAACTGCTGTACCCAACTGTCTTCAAGGTATTCTTCCCTGGAGGGACAAAATCATTTTTCATTGAAGTACATGCTAAGGAGCAAATACAAACATTTGTCCAACAGTGAACTGTGCAACAGAAGGAGACTCTGCTCCTTGTTTTTCTGGTAATAAAGACCACTGAGAGACTGTACCTGTGAAACCTTTACACTGTTTCAATGGAAAATGTTGGAGAGAAGGAAGGAAGCACAAGAGTTGACTAGAAGAATGAAGAGTACATTAGAAATGAAGCAGAGACAGTATTTAGGAAATGGAGATGAACAGTAATAAAACCAGTAGCTTAATGTGGGATTTCAGTTCAACAAATATATTTGTGAAATATGACAGCACAAGAATATCTGGAAATATTGGACTTTTTCAGACCTTGTTGGGCTTGTGAGGGACTCTAAAGTATATGCCCTACTTCTTGTCATTAATGTTGAGAAAAAAGCTTTGGGGAGGGGAAGAGAGAGGAGGAAAGTTAACTCTAAGTAAAGAAAACATTTTTTAATAGTACTATTTTTGTGGTGTATGATTTTCTTTACATGCTATAAAGTCAGTTATTTTTAAGTGTAATGGGGATTGTAAGTAGGTACTGCTGCTCTCTTTTTCCTTTATTTCTCCTTTCTCTTTTTCTTATTTTATAGTTTTAAGAAATGTAGGCACTGCAATGTAAAAAAGCCTGGTTAAAAGAGCATGACAAAATAAAAATTAATGTGCTTTTTCTCATTCTTGCATGTGGGGAATGACTGGATTAAGAACATTAGATTGATTTAGTAACAAGTTTTAAGAAAAAGCAAGTAAATGAACAAGAATATTGAATATTGTGAGGCTTTTTTCTAGCAAATGAATGTATGCTTAGTAGCAATTCTGTATCTGGCCCTCATGTCTCCATGGAAACAATCTGATAAAGAGAAATTGACTAGCTGGTTGTCATGTCTCCATGGAGACAATCTGATAAAGAGAAATCAGTTATAGTCTGGTGGAGAGTGATTGGCTGGGGAAGAAAAAGAAAAGAGAAACTGGCTAGGAGATAATGTTCTCTGAAAGCATTCAGCGGGGTTCCCAACTGGGAGAGCTATAAAGATAAGACAAAACCAGTTAGCACTTAGTAGAAGCACAGGCTGCACCATGCATCGTAGCATGGATAACCTTTATTTTAGATTAGCTCAATTTTGTGAGTGTGGCTGTCAGTTTGAGACACTTGTTCATATTACAAGGATAAAAGTTCAGTATTTGAAGATGTACATAATTCTGTGTGTTAGTATTTAATGAATAGGTTTTAGGGGGCATTTTTTGAGGGTTTCAATAAAACAAAAGATTTTGTAAAATGTGACATAGGCTCAAATGGATATGACAAGAAACAACTATATAAAAGTTCAATCTACCAAACAGTGTATGCATGTAACACAAAAGCTAGAACTAGACATTTAACAAAAAAGTGTTGTACATAAAAGGTGGGAATAATAATAACTTTTTAATACAATGATGCTTTCTTTAATGTCTTTAAATGTCAATGATCTTATAGATAAATACAAAAAAATGAAAGAATAGTGAACTATATTAAAAAAGTAGAGTGAAAATCGTTATGTTATAGGAGACACACTTGGAAAGAACTGAACATGTGAATTTGATAAAGAAAGGTTTTTCAGGATGGTTATGAAGTGGATTATCTGGGACAAAGGAAAATATGTGTATTTATATTAATTGCAAGAAAAGCTCCAATAGTGACAGAAGAGGATAAAAAGATAACAATGCCAGATTTGTAGTGCTAAGGGGCTACTGGCAAGGGGGAAGGATGATTACACTGGCATGTATTTATATTACACCTAAAACTGCTGTAATGTAGCTTAAGAAAATTCTGGGAGAAATAATCACTTTTCTGCAAGGAATATTACTTGTAGGTGGGGACTGGAATTTGATTTGCAGTAGTAAAGATGTGTCTGGGGGGGGGGGGCAGAAGGGAAAGTATAACAAAGGAGGGTAGATTTTTGAAGAAATTTATGAAAATACTTGGCATGGAAGATGTGAATTCAGTAATATGAGTTCAGAGTGAATTTACATATTATTCTCCAAGGTATAAAAACTGGGCTAGGCTAGACAGAATTTACATTTCACAGAAACATGTACATTTCATTGAAGGCCCTGATATGCACCTAATAACTATTTCAGATCATGTGCCAATAATAACTAAACTAAAAACAGAGTAATGAAATAAAAATGAGACACTGGCACTTTCCCACCTGTCTGTTGAAAAGAGAGGAATTTAAGGAATGGGTAGTGGAAATTATTCAGGAGCTATTTGAGAGGATAGAAATTACTTCTGAAAATATAGCTAGGGAGTGGGATAAAATTAAGGTGGAGTTTAAAAATAGGGTGGAAATAAAGGAAAGGGAGCTATAGTTAAGAAGTAACATGAATTATTTAGAGGGACTGACAAATGTTAAAGTATTACAGAATAGGGAGATCTCACAGAAGAAGCAGAGGATTGATGAATGCTAAGCAGAAAATAAGGATTACCATAATAATATATATGAGTTTAGAAAGATTCCTGTTAAGCAACTGTTTTGGATAACAGTAGAACACAAAAACTTTTAGCACAATGACTCAGGCAACAGAAAGTAGAAGGTGCTGTCGCCAAGCTTAGGGAGCCTATAACGAGGAAGGTAACAAGAGATCCTGTAGAAGCATTAGAAATATTTCAGAAATCCTATGAAAGTCTGCATAAAGTAGAGAAATATAGAAATCAAGAAAAGATACAAAATGAAATATTTATGGACAACTTAAATATGCCAAGGATAGAGGTAGATGAGGCTCAATTACTAATGGCTAGGATAGGAGGAGAAGAGGTAAAAGTTATGATCTATAACCAATCTACAAGAAAGACCCCAGGAATAGATGGTATTCCTGTAAAAGTTTGGAAGCTAGGAGGGAAAAACTGATTAAGATCTGGAAGGTTTTGGTTAAAAGTATTTTAAGAGGAAGAGAAGTACAAACATCCTGGAAGAAAGCAGTGGTGGCTGTAATCCCTAAATGGCTAAAAGAATGGCAAAAATAATCGTAAAATTGATAGATATGGATCAATGTGGTTTTGTGGAGAGGAGGCAAAATTTGACAACATTAACAAAACACTGATGACCCAGAGGGAAGCAGAATGTAAGAAAATAACGTTGTTGGTGGGTCTTGATGCAGAGAAAGCATTTGACAGAGTAAGATGGGACTTTATCAGCAGGGTAATGGAAGCATTTGCATTTTCTGGAAAAATTATAAGGTTGAAGGATTAGAGGTGAATTAAATTGGGTGGGGTCCTCTCTGATAATTTCTGCTTCAGCAGAGGAACCAGGCAGGGGTGTCCTCTTTCCTCTTTGTTCCTCTTTGTTATTTGCATTATATGTAGAGCCATTGGCAAAGAAAATATATTCTTATAAATGGTATGGTAGTCAAGAAAAGCTGGCTTTATTTGCAGATGATATAATTTTATACCTGACAAAAATCAGAAAGAAACATTACAGTGTTGTGGAACATTTTGAGACAGTTTCAAATCTTTTTGGGATAAAAATTTATGAAGCTAAACAAAGGCAATAGCAGTAAATTATGTATTAGTTCAGCAATATCTGTATTTATGGGGACATTATAGCATAAAGTATTTAGGAGCATGGATTAAAAAAGATTCTGGTATGGCAGCTAAGGATATGTGAGAAGAGACTAAACAAAAGATAATACAAAACTGAGGAAAATGGAAGCTTTCTTTTATGGATATGCATTGTAAGATACAAACAGTTAAAATGTTTTATTACATGATAAATATAAGAATCAATCAGAGGAGGTTAGAAAGGATTGGGAAGAGAGATTGGATAAGCAATTCACAAAGAAACAATGGGAGGATATATGTATGTGAGTCAAATATGCAACAAAATGTAGAAGATTTAGCATTTTTGCTTGGAAATGTTTACATAGATATTTTTATACCCCAAGTAAACGCAGGATAAATTTTCCTCATTTAGACAGCAGATGTTGGAGGTGTGAAGGGAAGGAAGGTTCATAGGCTGGTACTAAGCTATCGGCCCTAGGGCCTATACAAGCCTAGCCATAACAATTCCCTGGCTATTTCTTCCCACAATATTTACTTCCCTGGATCCCTGTCTAGCAGGGCAATTGACGTGATCCCCGGGGTGAATTTCCTATCTCCCATGCAACCATCAAGGTTCCTTTTGAAGAGGGCCAAAGAGGCGCTCTGCTTGACATGTATGGGCAGTCTGTTCTAGAGTCTGGGGAGTCTCTGGGTCAGGAACCTATCCCTCCAGCATGTTTTGTTCATTGTGATGACAAGGTTTAGATCCCTGGAGCATGTGGCTCTGAGGGATTGTGATTTCTTTAAGTGTAGCATGTCCAACAACTCTGGGTTTGACATGGCCTTGTATGTTAAGCAGATGTGATTGGGAGCATGTTTTCTAGGGGTGTTGTGGGTTGGCAGACTTTGAGGATTCCCTGCAGGATGCACTGTTGGAAATACTGGATGTGCAGATTGGTGTGATGAGGGAGATGATTTTTCTGAGCTATGATGTCTAGACATGGTAAGTCTTTGCTGTGTCTAATTATGGTGGCTGCCAAAAAAGCAATTACTAGAAAATGGAAATCAAACTCTAAACTAACTATACTAGAAGTAGTGAATATAGTAACACAGATAAAACAACTGGACTTGAGATCTTTAGAAAAGGGTAGGAGCAAACTACATTGGATAAAAATGGGAAGTGTTGGAACAATAAATACAGGGGAGGAATGAGGTTTAAAAGAAAGCAGGACTTAAATAAGATATGTAATGTTTGACTGAATATGATTGGGTAAATTATAAGTGATACATAATGTTTTCAACTTGGAGTGTGTCAGTATGGTTTGTGATGTTAAATGCTTGCAACTAGGATAGTATTGGTGTGATTTGTTTTAATTTATATAAATGTATGATTGCCTATGTTATAAGTTATGGTTTAATAAAGATGTTTCTTATTTAAAAAAAACGAGTAAGGCAAAATTTGAAAAAAGGAAGAAAAAAGTAATGAGCATGGTGTAGGCACCCAAAGATGGGAGAAACGTGTGGGGGGGGGGGGCACTGGAGGATATATGTGGGGAGTGAAACAGTAGGCAGTAGGGCGTGCCGTGGAGCGCCTTGCATAGGGAAACGTTTCAACTAATGCCAGTCCTGTATATAGGTTTATTGTAATGTATAATCATTTCACCATTTCAACTAAATGTCAGTCACTGTGAATGTCCATCTTTGAGACAGGTCAACATAGGGTTGTACATAGGTCTGTTATAATGCAAGATCATTGTAGCTTTAGTTCAGTCCATATGTACTACTCTTAAAACTCTGCAGCATGAACTAAAATGTTGCCTAGGAGAGTTGACATTGGCAGAGTGATATTTAAACTGGACGTGACCAGGGGGTCCCTAACTTGACACTTGCTGGGAATCCCCTAAATGAGAACACCAGATTGATTGCTGGCTTTTTTAGTTCCTACGCTAACCAGGCCAGTAACATACAAAGTAGTCTGTGTATTTTCATACTTAAATATATTTGAAAATGTAGCTGCAGTCATTAAGTCAACACTTTCAGAACCTGAAGGTGAGTTAATTTAGATTACTATGTAATATACTTTGGCTAATGATAGCACAGCTGCTAATTTTTTTTCAGATATCAGAAAAGAAAGCTTGGAGGGTGTTGAACCTTTGCTTTCATCCTAGTTTATATCATAGGTATGCAGTCTGGTGTTGCTTGCAGCTTTAGATATTCTTTGCCTTTTTGCTTATCTAGTAAAGTGAGGTGCTGAATATTTATAATTCTTTATTTGTGTTCATGAGATCACTCGTGGCGTTCTATCATTTTGTTATTGAAGAGAAAAATCAATATGGCAAAACAGGGAAGTAGTAATTCTTTTTTTTTCTCCTGTGGTATGCTGATGATTATTCCACTTTGTAAAACACAATGGGATAGAGTGGATTTTATTCAAGATACAGCCTAAAACTGCCAGCTGGTTAAAATAGTTGACTTAGTATCTTATAAAATTTTGTATATCACCTGACCTTGGCTACCATGAGAGTAAGACAGAAACTCTCTCCTCATTGCCAAGAAGATATATGATACACTCTGAAAAAAAACAGTAGTCAGAAACTCCCTTCTAATTGCCAATAACTAATATGACAATATAATATACACCAAGGCAAAAAAAGGATTAAATAAGGGAAATAAATACTGGATAATACAATATTTTAGAATATGCTAGTAACATACAAGACCCAATATGTGTATCAGGTTAGAGTTTGCCAAATAATTTTAACTGTCAACTTCAAAAAACAAAATATGTTTTAGTCATAGTGTTAAAGTTCCTGTACATGTAGTCATATTAACAAAATGTAGAGCAGTGCATGTTTGTAGATTTCAACAGCATGTTATGTTATCTTAATTGATAGATCTGTATTCTATAGTTATACTCTTCCCAAAGATACTTGGCTTAAGGTGACTACAAGTAAGGTCTGAAATCAGACTGTCAGACTTCAAAACTAGTGAAATGGGAAGCTCCAGAGTGGTGTAACACACTTACATGTTTGAAATATTTCTTTAGTATTAATATATCAACAGCCACTTGCTGAACAGTTTGTCAAAGTATGGAAAACAGGCACCAGTTTTGTGGGAGGGATATAAATATTATGAGATGGGCATTGATTATATCAAATTATACCATGACCCCTCATTAATATTCCAAAACGTGCACGCTGATTGGTCAGCGTGCACGTTGTAAATCGGCTTATACTAATGGAAAAAGGTCCGGTCGCCCGGACTTTTTCCATTAGTATAAGTCTTTTTTAAAACACTGTCTCGCTATGTTAAAGGAGTTTAACATAGTGAGACAGGTTTAAAAAAAGCAACAGAGATCTCCGTTGCTTTTTTTTAAAGCTGTCTCGCTATGTTAAACTCCTTTAACATAGCGAGACAGTGCGTAAAAAGCAACGGAGATCTTGCTTTCTCTGTTGCTTTTTTTTTTTAAACCTGTCTCGCTATGTTAAATGGGTTTAACATACATAGCGAGACAGCTTTAAAATAAGCAACAGAGATCTCCGTTTCTTATTTTAAAGCTGTCTCGCTATGTTAAACCCATTTAACATAGCGAAACAGTTTGTAAAAAGCAACAGAGATCTTGCTTTCTCCGTTGCTTTTTTCAAAACTGTCTCGCTATGTTAAATGGGTTTAACATAGCGAGACAGCTTTAAAATAAGCAACGGAGATTCTCCGTTGCTTTTTTTAAAGCTGTCTCGCTATGTTAAACTCATTTAACATAGCGAAACAGTAAAAAGAAATGGAGATCTTGCTTTCTCCATTGCTTTTGCCCACAGCTCTGATGTACTGCGTAGGCATACGCATGCACAGTACATCAGAACTGCCGCAGAATACCAGACAGCTGCGGAAGGGCAGCAAGGAGGCATTATACAATGCCATTATTTAAGAAAAGGAATTTTTTTTTCTTAAATAATGTCATTGTATAATAGCAATAACCCACTTCTGGGTGAGGGTAATGCTGGATTTATCCACGGTTGGCTTTGTTTGGCCACTCGGGCTTCGCCCTCGTGACCAAACCATGCCAACCGTGGGTAAATCCAGCATTACCCACACCCAGGCGTGGGTTATTGCTATAGTATCAAAAAGGGGGTGACATGTTTGTGTTTGCATAAAGTTTTGTATTGTTGAAACTATGTATACATGAAAAATTAGGTGAAAACATACATATTTACATACACATAACA